>NC_091299.1:40986922-41286922 GCF_038502225.1 Cherax quadricarinatus | reverse complement strand
TGAGACCAAGAAATCGCAAATACAACTATAAAAAACATACGAAAAAACACTGCAAAGTTGCTGTTTTAATCGAAAAATCATGATTTCATTTTTTTCTCTCATTATACACAGTGTGCTGCAGGATCTGTTTTATGTGGTGCACACATACCACATAGATGTATTCTCTCATATCTAGGCCCAAATGTACCACTCACAGTTTATCAGAGTGAGCTGAGCTCATGGCGTAGATCTACGGTTTGGACCCTGAACGTAAAGCCGTAGATCTACGGGACGGACCCTGAAAGGGTTAAAGGGTTAAACCACTAAGCTACAGATGATTCAAAATGCTAGGTAGCTTGCTTGCATGTCATGTTTCTTCTTAGTGCCAGGCACACCAGTGAGCCTCAAGCACGGTCTCCAGCTATTTCATTCTCCTCCTGTGTGTTCTGGCCACCCCAGTGATACTACAGCGAAAGAATGTACACAGATGTATAGACATTTCCATTAATCCATCTATGATATTTTTTCCCCAAATTATATAATAAACATGCTAAGTAACATATAAAACATGATAAATGCACCCCACAGTAGAATATGAGATGTGGTAGCCAGGCGACTTGTAGGAGTGACGACAAGAATAACATTTTCTCTACACTATAAAATTACTAGGGGGAACAAGAAAATTATTCCTTTCATATGCCTTCACTCAGAGCATCACTTCTTCTAAAAAATGGTGTCACATGAGAATGGAAGTGTTCCTCTTCATTTATTTTACTTTATCAACATGGAGACAACATGTACACAATGTAAAGTGTTTGTATTATGGTATAAGATTTATAGACATGGGAATGACTATCAACCAAAACCAGATGCATTTGTTTGTTTATATTATGTGTGGGTGGGGTGGGGTGTGCTGTGTTGGCTGGCTACCATACTTCCCACACCTGACTTCCTACAAATAAATATGACTCACCTCTCACCATACATTAAGACTACAAATATTTTAAGGTAAGTAATGGGTGTACTGCATCTGTATTTTACTTTTTATTGTTTTGAATGCCTAGTACTATTGCTAACTTATTATACCTTAGAGTAAACTTGCTATTTGGCATGTACATGAAAAAAAAATAGCGTTCTGCTTTCTGGCAGTAGTCTGGAACCTAACCTGCCATATAAGTGGGGCCCTTCTGTAGACAGACGGAGATAGAGACAGCCAAAGTCAACCAGCCCCCACCCCCACCTGGCCAGCCGAACACGTATTACACATGTTCCAGATTTTTTTTTTTATCAAGCCAAACATCTCCCACCGAAGCAGGGTGACCCAAAAAGAAAGAAAATCCCCTAAGAGAAAATACTTTCATCATCATTCAACACTTTCACCTCACTCATACATAATCACTGTTTTTGCAGAGGCACCCAGTAATAACAGTATAGAAGCATATATGTACAAGATAAAAAATCTCTCAAATATAACATATCTCTCCAAACAGACAATATCCCAAACCTCACCTTAAAAGAGCAGGCATTGCACTTCCCATTTCCAGTACTGATGTCTGGCTATATAAAAATAACCGGTTTTCCTGAATCCCATCACTAAATATTACCCTGCTCACATTCCAACAG
This sequence comes from Cherax quadricarinatus, assembly GCF_038502225.1. Classification (NCBI taxonomy): domain Eukaryota; kingdom Metazoa; phylum Arthropoda; class Malacostraca; order Decapoda; family Parastacidae; genus Cherax; species Cherax quadricarinatus. The sequence goes on along the minus strand of NC_091299.1, from coordinate 41,285,320 downwards.
CTCGTCAGGTCCCAAAAACCATTCGTCTCCATTCACTCCTATCTAACATGTTCACGCATGCTTGCTGGAAGTCCAAGCCCCTCACCCACGAAACCTCATTTACCCCCTCCCTCCAACCTTTTCGAGGATGACCCCTACCCTGCCTTCCTTCCTCTACAGATTTATAAGCTCTCCATGTCAATTCTACTTTGATCCATTCTCTCTAAATGACCAAACCACCTCAACAACCCCTCTTCACCCCTCTGACTAATACTTTTATTAACTCCACACCTCCTAATTTCCACGTTCCAAATTTTCTGCATAATATTTACACCACACATTGCTCTTAGACAGGACATCTCCACTGCCTCCAACCGCCTCTTCACTGCAGCATTTACAACACAAGCTTCACACCCATATAAGAGAGTTGGTACCACTATTCTTTTATACATTCCCTTCTTGGCCTCCATAGATAACATTTTTTGTCTCCACTTTTTCCTTCATCAATTCTATGGTTAACTTCATCCTTCATAAACCCATCTGTTGACACATCAACTCCCAAATATCTGAAAACATTCACTTCTTCCATACTCCCTCTCTCCAATGTGATATCCAATTTTTCTTTCTCTAAACCATTTGATACTCTCATCATTTTACTCTTATCTATGTTCACTTTCAACTTTCTACCTTTACACACCATCCCAAACTCGTACACTAACCTTAGCAACTTTTCTTTAGAATCTCCCATAAGCAAAGTATCATTAGCAAAAAGTAACTGTATCAACTCCAATTTTGTATTTAATTCCCCATAATTTAATCTCACTCCTCTCCCCAACACCCTAGTATTTACTTCTTTTACAACCCCATCTATAAATATATTAAACAACCATGGTGACATTACACATCCCTAAGACCTACTTTTACCGGGAAGTAATCTCCCTCTCTTTTACACACCCTAACTTGAGCCTCACTATCCTCGTAAAAGCTCTTTACAGCATTTAGTAACTTACTACCTATTGTGATGAATGGTTTTGAAAACTGACAAGTTAAAGATTGAGACACTTATGCACCATATGGGAATCTTTATTTAGGAAACGTTTTGCCACACAGTGGCTTCATCAGTCCAATACAAAGCAGAGAGGTGCAAGAAGAGGAGGAGATTGAGGTAATCAGTCCCTCAGCCTGGAGTCGATGTGTTCAGTCCATCAATCTTGTAGAATGATTGCACCTCTCTGCTTTGTATTGGACTGATGAAGCCACTGTGTGGCAAAACATTTCCTAAATAAAGATTCCCATATGATGCATAAGTGTCTCAATCTTACTACCTATTCCATACACTTGCAACATCTGCCACATTGCTCCCCTATCCACTCTATCATATGCCTTTCCTAAATCCATAATTGCAATGAAAACTTCCCTACCTTTATCTAAAAAGTGTTTACATACATGCTTCAATGTAAACACCTGATTTACAACCCTACCATACACTTTACCTGGTATACTCAGTAAACTTATTCCCCTATAATTTTTACAATCTCTTTTGTCCCCCTTCTCTTTACATAAAGAACTATAAAAGCTCTCTGCTAACCCCTAGGTACCTTCTCCTCTTTCATCCATTTATTAAACAAACATACCAACCACTTCAACACTATATCCCCCCATGCTTTTAACATTTCTGTCATGATCCCGTTAGTTCCAGCTGCTTTACCCCCATTTATTGTATGTCATGCCTCATGCACCTCCCTCACACTCACAACCTGCTCTTCTTCACTCCTAAAAGATGTTATACCTTCCTGACTTGTGCATGAAATTACCGCCTTTCTTTCTTCATCGACATTTCAAAAGTTCCTCAAAATATTCCTGCCATCTATCCAATACCTCCAGCTCCCCATCTACAAACTCCCCTACTCAGGTTTGAACCCTTTCAGGGTTTCTGACGTACTAGTACGGGTTACACACCAGAGTTATTGATGTACTAGTACGCCTAAATTCTAGCGCCTTCAAATCTAGCAAGAGAAAGCTGGTAGGCCTACATATGAAAGAATGGGTCTATGTGGTCAGTGTGCACAGTATAAAAAAAAACCCTGCAGCACACAGTGCGTAATGAGAAAAAAAAAAACTTTGACAGTGTTTTTGGTTTAAAACAGCGACTTTGCACTGTAATTTTGTATGGTATTTATGGTTGTATTCTAGTTTTCCTGGTCTCATTTTATAGAATGGAAGACATATTACAGAAATTGAGATGATTTTGATTGGTTTCACAATGAAAAGTACCTTGAAATTGAGCTCAAAGTAGCAGAAATGTTCGATTTTTACCAAAGTTCAAAAGTAAACAAATCATGCTAAGCGTCCAATACACGTCAACTGGTGAGTCTAATATTCTTTCACAAGTGCGCTGACATTATTTATACCATTTCTACACTAATGTAGTAGTCTGCATAACAGTAAATCTTCTATAATTTGCGAGAATAAAAATTCAAAGAGGAAAGCAAAAGAAATGTAAGAGGGGCCTGGGGACGTGACTAATGAACAGAGGAAATGTTATTTCAGTGCCAGGAATGTCTGCCTTGTTTATTCTGGACCCTATTTGGAAATTGGCATCTTTTGAAATTTGTGTGAAATTGGCAAAATTGCTAATTTCTGACCACTGTATTGGATAGTTAAAATTGGTAAATGGGTGGTTTCTTGTACTCATTCGATAGAGAGTATGGAGTTCTAGCAAAATAGTTATGATTTTTGTCGACTAGTACAGTGGAATTGGCCGAAAACAGGGCTCAAAGTTGGCAAAATCGGCAATGTGTAAACATCGTCGAGACCGCTAACTTCACGAGAGCATAATTCTATAAGTTTTCCATCAAATTTCATACTTTTGGTGTCATTATGATCGGGAAAAGATTCTCTATCTTTTCTTAAGAAAAAAAAAATTTAATTTTTTTCTTTTTTGAAACTTGGCCGACTCTAAGAACGAGTCTCGGAGAGGGCCTGTCAACCCTCAAAGGGTTAAAATTTCTTGATGGTGCCTCTCCCACTCTATCATCTGCTCTACTTTTGCACTTTCTCACCAGTCTCTTCATCTTTCTTTTACTCTCCATATACTTTACTATTCTTGTAACACTTCTGCTTTGTAAAAACCTCTCATAAGCTATTTTTTTCTCTTTTATCACACCCTTTACTTCATCATTCCATCAATCACTCCTCTTTCCTCTTGCACCCACCCTCTTATAGCCACCACCTTCTTCCCCACATTCTAATACTGCATTTTTAAAACTATTCCAACCCTCTTCAACCCCCCACTACTCATACTTGCACTAGCCCACCTTTCTGCCAATAGTTGCTTATATCTCACCTTACTTCCTCCTCCCTTAGTTTATACACTTTCACCTTTCTCTTACTTGGTGTTGCCATTTTCCTCTTGTCCCATCTACCTCTTACTCTAACTGTAGCTACAACTAAATAATGATCCGATATAAACAAGTACATCCTGAAGCGTACCCAACAACTTTTTATCCACCAATACATAATCTAACAAACTACTGTCATTATGTGCTATATCATACCTTGTAAACTTATTTATCCTCTTTTTCATAAAATATGTATTACTTATTACCAAACCTCTTTCTACACACAGCTCAATTAAAGGTGCCCCATTTTCATTTACCCCTGGCACCCCAAATTTACCTACTACTCCCTCCACAACAGTTTTACCCACTTTAGCATTGAAATCCCCAACCACAAGTACTCTCACACATGGTTCAAAACTCCCCACGCACTCACTAAACATTTCCCAAAATCACTTTCTCTCCTCTACATTTCTCTTCTCCAGGTGCATAAATGCTTACTATAACCCACTTTTCACATCAACCCTTATTTTACTCCACATAATCCTTGAATTTATTCATTTATATTGCTTCTTTTCCTGCCATAACTTATCCTTAAATATTATTGCTACTCCTTCTTTAGCTCTAGCTCCATTTGAAACCCCTGACCTAATCCCATTTATTTCTCCCCACTAAAACTCTCCCACCCACTTCAGCCTTGTTTCACTTCATACATAACGTGTACATGTATGTGTAGTACAAGTAGCAAGATATACCTGAAATCTTGCACGGTTATGAGACAAAAACGACAACAGCAATCCTACCATTATGTAAAACAATAACAAGCTTTCGTTTTACACTCACATGGCAGGACAATAGTACCTCCCTGGGTGGTTGCTGTCTACCAACCTACTATAATTCTTTCTCTTTATTTAGGGCATAGGTTACAGGACATTCTGGCAGGATGACACTACCAGTGGTATCAAAATTGAAAGGATGTTACACAAATGTTGTACATGGGTTATTACTGAGGTTTTTGATATTTCCTCAACCACTTGTGGCCACATCTATCTCAAAGCCACTAGACTCAGGGTCAACATCATTTTCCTCTTAACCCTTTGACTGTTTTCGACGTATAAATACGTCTTACTAGCCAGTGTTTCTGACGTATATATACTCAATAATTCTAGCGGCTTCAAATCAAGCAGGAGAAAGCTGGTAGGCCCACATGTGAGAGAATGGGTCTGTGTGGTCAGTGTGCACCACATAAAAAAAATCCTGCAGCACACATTGCGTAATGAGAAAAAAAAAAACTCTGATCATTTTTTTGGAATAAAACGCAGACTTTGAGGTGTATTTTCGTATAGTATTTATCGTTGTATTCGCGTTTTCATGGTCTTAGGTGATAAAATGGAAAACATATTACAGAAATAGAGATGATTTTCATTACTTTGACGATCAAAACGACCTTGAAACTGAGCTCAAAGTAGCGGAAATGTTCGATTTTTACCAATGTTCAGGAGTAAATAAATCACACCACACATCCAATACACGTCAACTGGGGAGTCTAATATTCTTTCACTAGTGCACTGAGGATAGTGAGGCTCAAGTTAGAGTATGTAGGAAAGAGGGAAATTTTTTCCCAGTAAAAGTAGGCCTTAGACAAGGATGTGTGATGTCACCGTGGTTGTTTAATATATTTATAGATGGGGTTGTAAGAGAAGTAAATGCGAGGGTCTTGGCAAGAGGCGTGGAGTTAAAAGATAAAGAATCACACACAAAGTGGGAGTTGTCACAGCTGCTCTTTGCTGATGACACTGTGCTCTTGGGAGATTCTGAAGAGAAGTTGCAGAGATTGGTGGATGAATTTGGTAGGGTGTGCAAAAGAAGAAAATTAAAGGTGAATACAGGAAAGAGTAAGGTTATGAGGATAACAAAAAGATTAGGTGATGAAAGATTGAATATCAGATTGGAGGGAGAGAGTATGGAGGAGGTGAACGTATTCAGATATTTGGGAGTGGACGTGTCAGCGGATGGGTCTATGAAAGATGAGGTGAATCATAGAATTGATGAGGGAAAAAGAGTGAGTGGTGCACTTAGGAGTCTGTGGAGACAAAGAACTTTGTCCTTGGAGGCAAAGAGGGGAATGTATGAGAGTATAGTTTTACCAACGCTCTTATATGGGTGTGAAGCGTGGGTGATGAATGTTGCAGCGAGGAGAAGGCTGGAGGCAGTGGAGATGTCATGTCTGAGGGCAATGTGTGGTGTGAATATAATGCAGAGAATTCGTAGTTTGGAAGTTAGGAGGAGGTGCGGGATTACCAAAACTGTTGTCCAGAGGGCTGAGGAAGGGTTGTTGAGGTGGTTCGGACATGTAGAGAGAATGGAGCGAAACAGAATGACTTCAAGAGTGTATCAGTCTGTAGTGGAAGGAAGGCGGGGTAGGGGTCGGCCTAGGAAGGGTTGGAGGGAGGGGGTAAAGGAGGTTTTGTGTGCGAGGGGCTTGGACTTCCAGCAGGCATGCGTGAGCGTGTTTGATAGGAGTGAATGGAGACAAATGGTTTTTAATACTTGACGTGCTGTTGGAGTGTGAGCAAAGTAACATTTATGAAGGGATTCAGGGAAACCGGCAGGCCGGACTTGAGTCCTGGAGATGGGAAGTACAGTGCCTGCACTCTGAAGGAGGGGTGTTAATGTTGCAGTTTAAAAACTGTAGTGTAAAGCACCCTTCTGGCAAGACAGTGATGGAGTGAATGATGGTGAAAGTTTTTCTTTTTCGGGCCACCCTGCCTTGGTGGGAATCGGCCGGTGTGATAATAAAAATAAAAAAAAATAGTGCACTGATGTTATTTATACCATTTTTACAATAATGCAGTAGCCTGCATAACAGTAAATTTTGTATTTTTTTGTATGAATAAAAAATCAAAATAGAAAGCAATAATAATATAAGAGGGGCCTAGAGATGTGACTAATGAACAGAGCATATGTTATTTTAGTGCCACAAATGTCTACCTTGTTTATTCTGGACCCTATTTTGAAATTGGCATCTTTTTTAGTTTGCGTGAAATTGGCCAAATTGCCAATTTCTGACCACCATATTGGGTAGTCCAAATTAGTAAATGGGAGGTTTCTTGTACTCAGCTGATAGATAAAATGGAGTTCTAAAGAAATAGCTATGAGTTTGGTCAACTGGAACAATGGAATTGGCTGAAAATAGGGCTCAAAGTCGGCGAAATTGTCGATACGCATATGTCGCCAAGACCGCTAAATTCGCGGGAGCATAATTCCATGAGTTTTCGACCAAATTTCGAACTTTTGGTGTCATTACCATCGGGAAAAGATTCTCTATCATTTCATAAGAAAAAATAATTTTTTTTTTTCAAAAATTGAGCGACATAGAATGACAGTTTCAGAGAGGGGCCTGAAACAGTCAAAGGGTTAAAAGGGAAGTGTTAATATGACAAGACATCAGTGAATACCATCTTTTAGGAGTGAAGAAGAGCAGAATGTAAGTGTGGGGGAGGTACGTGAGGCATTACGTAAAATGAAAGGGGGTAAAGCAGCTGGAACTGATGGGATCATGACAGAAATGTTAAAAGCAGGGGGGGATATAGTGTTGGAGTGGTTGGTACTTTTGTTTAATAAATGTATGAAAGAGGGGAAGGTACCTAGGGATTGGCAGAGAGCATGTATAGTCCCTTTATATAAAGGGAAAGGGGACAAAAGAGACTGTAAAAATTATAGAGGAATAAGCTTACTGAGTATACCAGGAAAAGTGTACGGTAGGGTTATAATTGAAAGAATTAGAGGTAAGACAGAATGTAGGATTGCGGATGAGCAAGGAGGTTTTAGAGTGGGTAGGGGATGTGTAGATCAGGTGTTTACATTGAAGCATATATGTGAACAGTATTTAGATAAAGATAGGGAAGTTTTTATTGCATTTATGGATTTAGAAAAGGCATATGATAGAGTGGATAGAGGAGCAATGTGGCAGATGTTGCAAGTATATGGAATAGGTGGTAAGTTATTAAATGCTGTAAAGAGTTTTTATGAGGATAGTGAGGCTCAGGTTAGGGTGTGTAGAAGAGAGGGAGACTACTTCCCGGTAAAAGTAGGTCTTAGACAGGGATGTGTAATGTCACCATGGTTGTTTAATATATTTATAGATGGGGTTGTAAAGGAAGTAAATGCTAGGGTGTTTGGGAGAGGGGTGGGATTAAATTATGGGGAATCAAATTCAAAATGGGAATTGACACAGTTACTTTTTGCTGATGATACTGTGCTTATGGGAGATTCTAAAGAAAAATTGCAAAGGTTAGTGGATGAGTTTGGGAATGTGTGTAAAGGTAGAAAGTTGAAAGTGAACATAGAAAAGAGTAAGGTGATGAGGGTGTCAAATGATTTAGATAAAGAAAAATTGGATATCAAATTGGGGAGGAGGAGTATGGAAGAAGTGAATGTTTTCAGATACTTGGGAGTTGATGTGTCGGCGGATGGATTTATGAAGGATGAGGTTAATCATAGAATTGATGAGGGAAAAAAGGTGAGTGGTGCGTTGAGGTATATGTGGAGTCAAAAAACGTTATCTATGGAGGCAAAGAAGGGAATGTATGAAAGTATAGTAGTACCAACACTCTTATATGGGTGTGAAGCTTGGGTGGTAAATGCAGCAGCGAGGAGACGGTTGGAGGCAGCGGAGATGTCCTGTTTAAGGGCAATGTGTGGTGTAAATATTATGCAGAAAATTCGGAGTGTGGAAATTAGGAGAAGGTGTGGAGTTAATAAAAGTATTAGTCAGAGGGCAGAAGAGGGGTTGTTGAGGTGGTTTGGTCATTTAGAGAGAATGGATCACAGTAGAATGACATGGAAAGCATATAAATCTATAGGGGAAGGAAGGCGGGGTAGGGGTCGTCCTCGAAAGGGTTGGAGAGAGGGGGTAAAGGAGGTTTTGTGGGTAAGGGGCTTGGACTTCCAGCAAGCGTGCGTGAGCGTGTTAGATAGGAGTGAATGGAGACGAATGGTACTTGGGACCTGACGATCTGTTGGAGTGTGAGCAGGGTAATATTTAGTGAAGGGATTCAGGGAAACCGGTTATTTTCATATAGTCGGACTTGAGTCCTGGAAATGGGAAGTACAATGCCTGCACTTTAAAGGAGGGGTTTGGGATATTGGCAGTTTGGAGGGATATGTTGTGTATCTTTATATGTTTATGCTTCTAGACTGTTGTATTCTGAGCACCTCTGCAAAAACAGTGATAATGTGCGAGTGTGGTGAAAGTGTTGAATGATGATGAAAGTATTTTCTTTTTGGGGATTTTCTTTCTTTTTTGGGTCACCCTGCCTCGGTGGGAGACGGCCGACTTGTTGAAAAAAAAAAAAAAAATCAGTGAATCCCTTGTGTTTACCACGCTGTTTGCTCTAGCTGGCACTCAATTGAATTGGTGCTCCCACAAGGTACTAAGTGGTCCCAGATTTTTTTAATACTGCACACACTAAGAATTAAGACCTATCCTATACTGACCAGGCATCTCAGGCCAATCGTGCCAAATTTGGAGGCAGGAAAATAAAACGTTGATCTAGGTTTGGAGTGCTAGAGTTAAGAACGTAGATCTATGTTTAGATATTTAAGGGGCTAAGGGTATATGGCAATCTTATAAGCCACTTACTTAATATTTAAGTTATCTTTCAGTATTAAATATGGGCTATAACAAACCTTTAATACTGGAGTGGGAGGAGATTCATTCATCCAAGTATCTTCCATCTGGTTTGGAAGAATGTCAGGCAAGGGGGTTGGAGGACGATCATGCTCTGGAGTTCGCATGACTGATTCAACAGTTGATCTGACATGAGCATCGAATTCAGCTTCCAAGCGACGCAGTTCCTGTTGGTAAATTTTTTAATAAAGGTACTATTAATTAATATCCTTAATTTTGAATATGTTTGAAGAGGCAATGGATACAGTGAAGCAATAAAATAAAGGATGTGAGTGAATTCATACCTTCAAATGGTGAATTAGTTACACTAGCAAGCACAAAACACAAAACTAAAATACCTGTAGTAAACAAACACTGTATGTGTACTACATATACAGCAGGAGATATAATACAAGATGTTGAATGTTCATCAATGGTATAATATACTGATAATTATGTTCACAGGAAAATAATATGCATGTTATGGCATTTCATTAACCCTTTCAGTGGCAATCACATAGAACTACATCAATGATGCCAGGGTCACTGATGTAGTTCTACGTCATGTACTCAGTTCACTCAAGATAGGCTGTGAGTGGTAAATTTTGGCCTAGATATGAGAGAATGAGTCTGCACAATGAGTGTGAACAGTATAAAAGAAATCCTGCCCCATGCAGTGCATGATGGGAAAAGCAAAACTCTGTGTGAATGGTTGAAAGCTGAGACTTTGAGGTGCTTTGCTGGATGTTTTTTATGGGTTTATTGGCAGGGTGATGGTCGTATGGTAATTGTACTCGTACCCAAAATAATGTTTTCATTAGTATTAAGTTGTTATTATGTTCAAGAGTAAAGCAGATTTATAGATTTTTGTACTGTTTTAGTAAAGAACAATAAAACACAGTGGTGTACACAACATTTACACAATGTACATATCAAACACATTCTAAACATTTGATAAATATGCTTTTGTAACAATAAAATCTTCATGAGTACGTATTTCATTAAAAGAATTTCTTTTTATCACAGCACTGTACAATAAAACATGGTAATGTACATAACATTATTATTTTTATCCTGAATTATTTTTTATAAAAACAATCACATGTTTCATGTTCCCTTATACATATCAAATACATCAAGTATGTTTTGCCATGAGTGACTTCTTCAGTCTTGACACAGAGAAGCTAGGACAAGCAATATACGTAGCATAAGAGGTCTGGTGAGTCTACGTTAAAAGTGGAGTAACATATTTGGCCAATGTTCTGTATATGCTACAGCTGCTTGTGGTAAGGTGCTAGTGATTGCTATCACTGCTGCCTCCATGCACTAGCATCTGCATATATCACTTTTGGGAAGTACAGTGGTACCTCGGGATATGAACAGCTCAAAACTCGAACAATTACATAAGTGTATTTATGTGAGTGCTTTTGTAAGTGTATTTTTGGGGGGTCTGAAACTGATTAATTTAATTTACATTATTCCTTATGAGAAGAAATTCATTCGGTATTGGCACTTGAACAGCCTTCTGGAATGAATTAAGTTGGTATCCCGAGGTACCACTGTATTAGCTTGGCTTCATTAAACTTCTTAATGTGTCCCTCTGCTGTTTTATGTTGTAAAAAGGCATTATTGTGATCATGTCTGCAGGTATTTAGGTCTTCTTGAAGTTTTAGTTAAAGTTTTCTTGACATTCTGAATTTGTACTTTTTTGTTGCAACCTTTGCAAGAGATGATACATATGCCAATCTTAGTAGTGATGTTATTGTCTTTATGTTTACTCACATTTTTCACTAAACCTTTGATGGAGTTTGTAAGCACTTTCCAACAGATTTATTTCTCATCATACTACATCACAAACAGTAGGAAGAGAGCCATGCTTATTCTCAAAATGAACAACATAAACAACACAACAAACTCCCCTCCCCCAACAAATACACTGTTACATCAGTTAATAATGTCATTATTAATGTATCACTGCTTATAACAAACATTCTCTTATACAAGTATTCACTTATGCCTGCACCCTCTCTCAAAGATTTACTGAAAAAATAGGAGCAAACTTACAAACAATGCCAGTACCAAGGATGGGGTATACATCATACCTTGAAGAGGTTGCAATAAAAAATAGAGGCAAAACATTTAAGAACATTTGAGCTTAGACTTCAAAAAATTTAAATACCTGCAGATGGGATGATATACACAACACAAGTGTGCAACATAAAACAACAGAAGGATAAATCATGATCGTCAATAAAACTAACTAATAGTTCCCAAAAATGAGTTGTGCAGATGCTAGTGTATGGAAACAGCAATCAATGATTGTAATCACCAACACCATACCACAAAAGCCAGGCAGCTACAGCATATCCAGAACAGTGGCCAAACAACTGCTACATAACATCAATAACACTGTTAGATGACACGAAACTGTACCAGGGAGCAATGCAAAATGCCTACTGACCTTGCTTGTATATCTGTTCAACCTATTTTCAAAGATTACCCACTATGTTACCTGTAATAGGTTATTCCACTTTTAACCTATGCTCACCTGACTTCTTGCACTATACATATAATACTTGTTCTAGTTCCTCTTAATCAGGACTGCAGAAGTCATTCACAGCAAAACAAGTCTTAATAAATGTTTTAATCTGAGAATGTGTGCCTTTTACCGACAACTTATTGGTGTCACCATATCAGTTCCACCAGCTACTTTGTATTAGAATGAAAGATTAATGAGTCAGAAATTTATTAACACATTTGAAAAACAAGTTTCCCTCATTGTAAGCTGCAGATGTGTTCCAGACCCTTGGCATAAGTAATAAGCTCAATCAGTTCGTTAACAAATAATAAAAGATAATACAGTGGGCCCTCGTTTTTCCTAATTAATCCGTTCCTGGAAGTGTGACTATTATCGAAATTGATGATTTTCGAATCCATTTTCCACATAAGAAATAACGTAAATACAATTAATCCATTCCAGACATCCAGAGGTATTAAAACAAAAAAATTTGTTTTTACCTGAGATGTAGATGTAGTACACACAATACAATGGGACATGATGAATGAAACAGTAACAGCATAACACTTACCTTTATTGGCGATTCTTCTTAGTGTATAGAAGACTGGAGGAGGAGAGAGATTGGATTAGTTACTGTTTGGAAGGGGAATCCCCTTCCATCAACACCTCAGGTACCAAGTCCTTTTCTGGGGTTACTTATCTGTTCTTAATGCCACTAGGACCAGCTTGAGAGTCACTGTACACCTATGGCACTAAATACTTGTACAGAGAGCTCTGTTTCTGACATCTCTTTAAAACTTCCCTAAAATGGGCCAAGACTTGGTCATTGTACAAGTTGCCAACATGGCTTGCAACAGCCTTGTCAGGGTGATGTTTCTCCATAAATCTTTCTATCCTACCCCACATTTCAAAAATCTCCTTAATTTCTGAAGAAGGTAACTTCTTCCATCTCTCTTCCTCCTCCTCTGCAGAAATATTCTGAGCTACAGTCTGTTTATGCTCCTGCTGAAGCTCTTGCAGCTCCTCAGTGGTTAGTTCTTCGTAGTGGTCCTCCACCAACTCTTCCACATCCTCCAAACTCACATCCAACCCCATCCAACTCCCCAATGCCACTATAGATTTCACAACTGTCATAGGCTCATCAGGGTCAGCCACAAACCCTTCAAAATCCCTCTTGTGGACACAATCTAGCCACAATTTTCTCAAAGCAGAATTCAAAGTCCTGGTAGTCACTCCCTCCCAAGCCTTACACATAAGGCTTATGCAATGGAGGATACTGAAGTGATCTTTCCAAAACTCTCTTAGGGTCAAGTGAGTGTCTGAGGCCACATTAAAGCACCTTTGAAACATTGCTTTGGTGTAGAGTTTTTTCAAGTTTGAAATGATCTGCTGGCCCATGGGTTGGAGGAGAGGAGTGGTATGAGGGGGCAAGAACTTTACTGTGATGAACCCAAATTAGGTCATCCAAGTTTAGAGGAAAAGCAGGTGCATTGTCCATTAGCAGGAGGCACTTGAGATCCAATTTCTTTTCCAGAAGGTCATTCTTCACACTAGGGCCAAACACCTCATTGAACCACTCGACGAAAATTTCCCTCGTGACCCAGGCCTTATTATTAGCTTTCCAAAACACACACAATTTACTCTTCATAACATTGTTTTCCCTGAATACTCTAGGATTTTCAGAATGGTACACTAGTAACAGATTCACTTTGAAATCCCCACTTGCATTAGCACAGAACATGAGCGTCAGCCTGTCTTTCATAGGCTTGTGTCCTGGCAGTCCCTTTTCCTCCTGAGTAATGTAGGTCCTCTTTGGCATTTTCTTCCAGAAGAGGCCTGTTTCGTCACAAGTGAACACTTGTTCAGGTTTCAATCCTTCAGCCTCTATGTACTCCTTGAATTCACTTATGAATTTTGTAGCTGCAATTTTGTCAGAACTGGTAGCCTCTTCATGCCTTATCACAATGTGTATGCCACTACAGTTCTTAAATCTCTCAAACCAGCCTTTGCTGGCCTTAAATTCACAAATATCAGTGCTCATTGCAGGCAATTTCTTTACGAGATCATCATGCAACTGCCTAGCCTTTTCACAAATAATTGACGTCATAAGACTATCTCCTGCTAATTGTTTCTCGTTTATGCACACCAATAATAACTTCTCAACCTCTTCGAGTACTGGTGATCTCATTTTTGTCATATACCCCCTTTGCGACAACAGCTTCCTTGATTTCCTTTTTCTTGGCCACGATGGAAGCTATGGTTGTATGGGGGTTTCTTATACGTACATCCTGGCCAGTTCGGCCACACGTATGCCACTTTCATATTGTTCAATGATGTTTTTCTTGAATTCAATCGTAATTCTCACCTTCTTTACCAAAGGCTTGGCACTAGGAGCTTTCTTTGAAGCCATGGCAGCTTATTTAGCAGTTGCAAGCACTAAAATGAATGGAATATTATGAAATATTTCGTATGAACAAGTGAGGGGACCGTCGCTCACTGGTAAACAATGGCACACTGGCTGGGAAGGGAGGGTGAGGAGGCTCAGAGCCATGTGTATGCATTCGGGACGAATGACTATTTGCGAGTCAAACAACAATTCGCGAGCCAATGTTTTGACAAAAATAACGTTACAATTTTTGAAAATTACGACTCTCGAGCCTTACAATTATCGAGGGTCCACTGTAAAAATCTTTCTCCATGGGGAAGTAGAAAAGAATCCGTTCTCTGTAAGCCATGCATGTCCTAACCCTTTCACAGTCACTTCTGTAATATTACGGCTTTGGAGCCAGTGTCGATCCTGTAATATTATGTCAAAATTCTACTGACTTCCAATCTTGTGGGAGATAGCTGGTAGGTCTTCTTATGAGAGAATGGGTGTGAGTGGTCAGTGTGCACAGCATAAAAAAAATTCTGCAGCACAAAGTGCATAATGAGAAAAAAAAATGTCGTGACCATGTTTTTGATTTAAAACAGTAACTTTGCGGTGTATTTTTGTATGGTATTCATGGATGAATTCTTGTTTTCTTGGTCTCATTTGATAGAATGGGAAATATATTACAGAAACAGAGATGATTCTGAATGGTTTACAGACTAAAAGTAGCTTGAAGTTGAGCTCAAAGAAGAGGAAATGTTCGATTTTTGACAATGTTCAAGAGTAAACAAATCACGTCATGCATCCAATACACGTCAACTAGGGGGTCTAATATGCTTTCACAAATGAACTGATATTATCTATACCATTTTTACAATAATGCAGCAGTCTACATAACAGTAAATCTTCTATTTGTAGAATGAATAAAAATTCAAAATGGAAAGGAAGCATAATATAAGAGGGACCTGGAGAAGTGACTAATGAACAGAGAAAATTTTATTTTACTGTTAGGAATGTTTGAACTGTTTATTCTGGACCCTATTTTGAAATTGGCTTTTCTTGAATTTTATATGAAATTGGCCAGATTACTATTTTCTGATCACTTTATTGGGTAGTTGAAATAGGTAAATGGGGCAGTTCTTGTACTTAATCAGTAGAACAAAAGGAGTGTTAGTGAAACTGGAATACATGTATAGTCACCTGGAACAATGGAATTGGCCCAAAATAGGGCTCAGAGTGGGCGAAATCGCCAATGTGTAAATATCACCGAGACTGCTAACTTCGCAAAAACATAATTCCATAAGTTTTCCATCAAATTTCGTACTTTTGGTTTTGTTACAACCAGGATAAAATTCTCAATCATTTCATAAGACTTTTTTTTTTCAAAGTCTTCGACACAGACAGCAAGTTTGTGAACAGGTATCTCAACAGTGAAAGGGTTAAGGGGTGACTAAAATACTGGGTGCAAAGGACTAGTAACCCCTTATCTTGTATAAATTACTGAATGAAAAAATAAACTTTAATTTTTTTAGGTCACTTTGCCTTGGTGGGAGATGGCCAGTGCAGTGAAAAAATCAATAAATAAAAATTTTCAATGCACTCTGTGAACAATGCCAGTCTTGTATGACAACTGTAAACTGCACTACAGAAAACCAATGGAAACAGAACATGGTACAATAGGAAATTCATATAATGCAAATCTGCATAAAGTGAGGGACACCTATACCCAAATCAGTATAAAAAAAATCGAGAAATAAATAGATTCTACCATTTTTTTTATTACCTATTTGATTTTAAAGGAAAATAAATGCCACATTGGAACACCTCATGATCTCAACTTATTAAGACCACATACACTTGTTGAGAAGGAAGCATGTGATGCATGATAGAATGTAAGCCAGTGAACTTTTAACCCTTTCAGGGTTTTCGATGTACATACTAGTACGGATTACGCACCAGGGTTATCGATGTACTAGAACGCCTAAATTTTAGCACCTTCAAATCTAGCGAGAGAAAGCTGGTAGGCCTACATATGAAAGAATGGGTCTATCTGGTCAGTGCGCGCAGTATAAAAAAAATCCTGCAGCACACAGTGCGTAATGAGAAAAAAAAACTTTGACCGTGTTTTTGGATTAAAACAGCGACTTTGCACTGTATTTTCCTATGGTATTTATGGTTGTATTCTAGTTTTCCTGGTCTCATTTTATAGAATGGAAGACATATTACAGAAATTGAGATGATTTTGATTGGTTTCACAATGAAAAATACCTTGAAATTGAGCTCAAAGTAGCAAAAATGTTTGATTTTTACCAAAGTTCAAAAGTAAACAAATCATGCCAAGCGTCCAATACGTATCAACTGGTGAGTCTAATATTCTTTCACAAGTGCGCTGATATTCTTTATACCATTTCTACACTAATGCAGTAGTCTGCATAATAGTAAATCTTGTGTTTTTTGTAAGAATAAAAATTCAAAGTGGAAAGCAAAAGAAATATAAGAGGGGCCTAGGGACATGACTAACGAACAGAGAACTTCTTATTTTAGTGCCAGGAATGTCTGTCTTGTTTATTCTGGACCCTATTTCGAAATTGGCAACTTCTAAAATTTATGTGAAATTGACAAAATTGCCAATTTCTAATCACTTTATTGGATAGTTGAAATTGGTAAATGGGTGGTTTCTTGTACTCATTTGATAGAAAAAATGGAGTTCTAGCAAAGTAAATATGATTTTTGTCGACTAGTACACAGGAATTGGCCGACAATAGGGCTCAAAGTTGGCAAAATCGCCGATGCATAAACATCGGCAAGACTGCTAACTTTGCAAGAGCATAATTCCGTAAGTTTTCCATCAAATTTCATACTTTTGGTGTCAATATGTTTGGGAAAAGATTCTCTATCATTTCATAAGAAAAAATAATTTTTTTTTTCCGAAAAATTTTCGACCCTGAGAACGAGTTTAGGAGAGGGCCACTCGACCCTGAAAGGGTTAATGTAGCATTCATAAAATAAAAACAAATCCAGGCAGCTGGTGTTGCTTTCACAGCTCTTCACTGTTTATCATCTATTAAGTGTTTACTAACATTTTAATGAACAAAGATAAAAATAATTCTTGGTGATTTTTCTTTGTTCTTAAATTGTTGGCCCATTTTTTTTTTCTAGAAACTCACTTTGTATAAAGGCAATCTATAAATATTCAAAAAATTGGTTTAATTTTTTTTTTAACCCTTTGAGGGTCGACAGGCCCTCTCCGAAACTCGTTCTCAGGGTCGGCCAAATTTAAAAAAAAAAAAAAAATTATTTTCTCTTATGAAAAGATAGAGAATCTTTTCCCGATCATAAAGACACCAAAAGTTTGAAATTTGATAGAAAACTTATGAAATTATGCTCTCGCAAAGTTAGCGGTCTCGGCGATGTTTACGCATCGGCGATTTTGCCCACTTTGAGCCCCATTTTCGGCCAATTTCGCTGTACTAGTCGACAAAAAACATGAATATTTCGCTAGAACTCCATTTTTTCTATCGAATTGTTGCAAGAAACCACCCATTTATGAAATTCAACTATCCAGTACAGTGGTCAGAATTTAGCAATTTTGCCAATTTCACACAAATTTTTTAAAAAGATGCCAATTTCCGAATAGGGTCCAGAATAAACAAGAAAGACATTCCTGGCACTAAAATGACATTTCCTCTAGTCATTAGTCACGTCTCAAGGCCCCTCTTATATTCTTTTGCTTTCCATTTTGAATTTTTATTCTCACAAAAAATATAAGATTTACTGTTATGCAGACTACTGCATTAGTGTAAAAAATGGTATAAATATTATTGGTGCACTTGTGAAAGAATATTAGACTCACCAGTTGACGTGTATTGCACGCTTGGCACGATTTGTTTACTTTTGAAGTTTGGTAAAAATCGAACATTTCTGCTACTTTGAGCTCAATTTCAAGGCACCTTTCATTGTAAAACCAGCCAAAATCATCTCAATTTCTGTAATATGTCTTCCATTCTATAAAATGAGACCAAGAAAACTAGAATACAACAATAAATACCATACGAAAATACAGTGGACCCCCGCATAGCGACCTTAATCCGTGCAAGAGGGCTGGCTGTTATGCGAAATGTTCGGTATGTGAATGAATTTTCCCCATAAGAAATAATGGAAATAAAATTAATCCGTGCAAGACACCCAAAAGTATGAAAAACAATTTTTTTTACCACATGAAATGTTAATTTTAGTACACACAAACTGAAAAAGGCATGCACAATTACATGACACTTACTTTTATTGAAGATCTGGTGATGATTGATGGGATGGGAGGAGGGGAGAGAGAGTGTTAGTGTTTAGAAGGGGAATCCCCTTCCATTAAGACTTGAGGTGTCGAGTCCTTTTCTGGGGTTACTTCCCTTCTTCTTTTAATGCCACTAGGACCAGCTTCAGAGTCACTGGACTTCTTTCGCACAACATATCTGTCCATAGTGGCCTGTACCTCTCGTTCCTTTATGATTTGTCTAAAGTGGTTCACAACATTGTCATTGTAACAGTCACCAGCACGGCTTGCAATAGCTGTGTGAGGGTGATTTTCATCAAAAAAGGTTTGCACTTCAAGCCATTTTGCACACATTTCCTTAATCTTTGAAGTAGGCAATTCCTTCAATTTCTCTCTCCCCTCCTTTGAACCAGTTTCCCCAGGTCTGGCCTCTTGCTCTTGAAGTTGATCTATCAGCTCATCAGTGGTTAGTTCTTCATTGTCCTCCTCCACCAACTCTTCCACATCCTCCCCACTAACCTCCAACCCCAAGGACTTCCCCAATGCCACAATTGATTCCTCAATTGGTATACTCCTCTCAGGGTTAGCCTCAAACCCTTCAAAATCCCTTTTGTCTACACATTCTGGCCACAGTTTCTTCCAAGCAGAGTTCAAGGTCTTCTTAGTCACTCCCTCCCAAGTCTTACCTATAAGGTTTATACAATTGAGGATATTAAAGTGATCTCTCCAAAACTCTCTTAGAGTCAGTTGAGTTTCTGAGGTCACTACAAAGCACCTTTCAAACAGAGCTTTTGTGTACAGTTTTTTGAAGTTTGCAATAACCTGCTGGTCCATGGGCTGCAGGAGAGGAGTGGTATTAGGAGGCAAAAACTTCACCTTAATGAAGCTCATGTCCCCATAAAGTCGCTCTGCCACGTCTGTAGGATGACCAGGGGCATTGTCTAACACCAGGAGGCACTTAAGTTCTAATTTCTTTTCAGTTAGGTAATCTTTGACATTGGGGGCAAATGCATGGTGTAACCAGTTATAGAAAAAGTCCCTAGTGACCCATGCCTTACTGTTTGATCTCCACAGCACACACAAATTATCCTTGAGGACATTCTTTTGCCTGAACGCTCTGGGAGTTTCAGAGTGATACACTAATAAAGGCTTAACTTTGCAATCACCACTAGCATTGGCACACATCAACAAAGTAAGCCTGTCTTTCATAGGCTTATGTCCTGGGAGTGCCTTTTCCTCCTGAGTAATGTAGGTCCTGCTTGGCATTTTCTTCCAGAACAGGCCTGTTTCATCACAATTAAACACTTGTTCAGGTTTCAGTCCTTCAGTTTCTATGTACTCCTTGAATTCCTGCACATATTTTTCAGCCGCTTTGTGGTCCGAACTGGCAGCCTCACCATGCCGTATCACACTATGTATGCCACTACGCTTCTTAAATCTCTCAAACCAACCTTTGCTGGCCTTAAATTCACTCACATCATCACTAGTTGCAGGCCTTTTTTTAATTAAATCCTCATGCAACTTCCTAGCCTTTTCGCTTATGATCGCTTGAGAGACGCTATCTCCTGCTAGCTGTTTTTCATTTATCCACACCAATAAGAGTCTCTCAACATCTTCCATCACTTGCGATCTTTGTTTCGAAAACACAGTTAAACCTTTGGCAAGAACAGCTTCCTTGATTGCCTTTCTGTTGCCCACAATAGTAGAGATGGGTGATTTGGGTTTCTTGTACAACCTGACCAGGTCGGTGATACGCACTCCACTTTCATACTTATCAATGATCTCTTTCTTCATTTCTATTGGAATTCTAACCCTTATTGCTGTAGGGTTGGAACTAGAAGCTTTCTTGGGGCCCATGGTCACTTATTTTCCAGAAACAGCACTGAAAACACTGTAATAATACGAAATATTCCGATTGTATGCTTGAATGTTACCGCGGAGGCTGGCTGGTAAACAATGCCACCGGCGGAACATATGAGGCTGGCTCAGGCCGCACATTGGACGAAGGGCGCTGAGCGGGTTTTTGGGCGGTATGCGGGGCAAAATTTTAGCGATCAAAGCGTCCGGTATGCGGATTGTCCGTTATGCAAGGCGTACGGTATGCGGGGGTCCACTGTACACTGCAAAGTCGCTGATTTATTCCAAAAAAATGGTCAAAGTTTTTTTTTTCTCATTATGCACTGTGTGCTGCAGGATTTTTTTTAGACTGTGCACACTGACCACATAGACCCATTCTTTCATATGAAGGCCTACCAGCTTTCTCCCACTAGATTTGAGGCCGCTAGAATTTATGCGTACTAGTACGTCAAAAACCCCTACGCGTAAGACGTACTAGTACGACGAAAACCCTCAAAGGGTTAAAGAAACCACTGTATTATGTGGGTAATGTCAGAGTCTGAGAAAAAAAAGTAAATTTACAGTTTTTTTTTTTTTCAACAAGTCGGCCGTCTCCCACCGAGGCAGGGTGACCCAAAAAAGAAAGAAAATCCCCCAAAAGAAAATGCTTTCATCATCATTCAACACTTTCACCACACTCATACATAATCACTGTTTTTGCAGAGGTGCTCAGAATACAACAGTTTAGAAGCATATACGTATAAAAAGATACACAACATATCCCTCCAAACTGCCAATATCCCAAACCCCTCCTTTAACCCTTTCAGGGTCCAAGGCCAAAATCTGAAGTGGTGCCCCAGTGTCCAAGAATTTTCAAAAAAAAAAATGTTATTTTTTCTTATGAAATAGTAGAGAATCTTTTTGTGAATGTAATAAAACAAAAAGTATGAAATTTGATGGAAAATTGACGAAATTATGCTCTCGTGAATTTTGGTGTGTCAGCGATATTTACGAATCAGCGATTTTGCCGAATTTGACTCCCATTTTAGGCCAATTACATTATTCCAGTCGACCAAATTCTTAGCTATTTCACTAGTATTACTTCTATTCTAACGATTGAGCACAAGAAATCACCAAGTCAACTGTTTCAACTACAAAATAAAGTGACCGGAAATTGGTAATTTGGCCAATTTAACACAAATTTCAAAATATTCCAATTTCAAAATAGGGTCCAGAATAAACAATGTAGGTATCCCTGGAACTAAACTAACATTTCCTCTGTTCATTAGTTATGTTTTGAGGCTTTACAAATAAATTCCATTTTGATTTTTATTCACATAATGAATTTTTATTCACACCAAAAAATAGAAGATTTACTGTTATGCAATATTGTAATAATTGTATAAATATCATCAGCACATTTGTGAATGTATATTAGACCCACCTGCTGGCATGTATTAGACGTGTGAAGTCGTTTGTTTACTCTTGAACATGGGCAAAAATTTAACATTTCCGCCACTTTGAGCTTAGTTTCAAGCCATTTCCAGTGCTAAAACCAATCAAAATTATCTCTATTTCTGTAATATGTCTTCCATTCTATCAAATGAGACCAAGAAATCACAAATACAACAATAAAAAACATACGAAAAAACACTGCAAATTCGCTGTTTTAATCGAAAATCACGGTCCCAGTTTTTTTTCTCTCATTATACACAGTGTGCTGCAGGATTTGTTTTATGTGGTGCACACATACCACATAGATGTATTCTCTCATATCTAGGCCCAAATTTACCACTCACAGTTTATCAGAGTGAGCTGAGCTCATGACGTAGATCTACGGTTTGGACCCTGAACGTAAAGCCGTAGATCTACGGGACGGACCCTGAAAGGGTTAAAGTGCAGGCATTGTACTTCCCATTTCCAGGACTCAAGTCCTGGAAATATTACCCTGCTCACTCTCCAACAGATCGTCAGGTCCCAAGTACCATTCGTCTCCATTCACTCCTATCTAACACGCTCACGCACGCTTGCTGGAAGTCCAAGCCTCTTGCCCACAAAACCTCCTTTACCCCCTCTCTCCAACCCTTTCGAGGATGACCCCTACCTCGCCTTCCTTCCCCTATAGATTTATATGCTTTCCATGTCATTCTACTTTGATCCATTCTCTCTAAATGACCAAACCACCTCAACAACCCCTCTTCTGCCCTCTGACTAATACTTTTATTAACTCCACACCTTTTCCTAATTTCCACACTCCGAATTTTCTGCATAATATTTACACCACACATTGCCCTTAGACAGGACATCTCCTCTGCCTCCAACCGTCTCCTCGCTGCTGCATTTACCACCCAAGCTTCACACCCATATAAGAGTGTTGGTACTACTATACTTTCATACATTCCCTTCTTTGCCTCCACAGATAACGTTTTTGACTCCACATATACCTCAAAGCACCACTCGCCTTTTTTCCCTCATCAATTCTATGATTAACCTCATCCTTCATAAATCCATCTGCTGACACGTCAACTCCCAAGTACATGTGTATCTGAAAACATTTACTTCTTCCATACTCCTCCTCCCCAATTTGATATCCAATTTTTCTTTATCTAAATCATTTGATACCCTCATCACCTTACTCTTTTCTATGTTCACTTTCAACTTTCTACCTTTACACACATTCCCAAACTCATCCACTAACCTTTGCAATTTTTCTTTAGAATCTCCCATAAGCACAGTATCATCAGCAAAAAGTAACTGTGTTAATTCTCATTTTGAATTTGATTCCCCATAATTTAATCCCACCCCTCTCCCAAACACCCTAGTATTTACTTCTTTTACAACCCCATCTATAAATATATTAAACAACCATGGTGACATTACACATCCCTGTCTAAGACCTACTTTTACCAGGAAGTAGTCTCCCTCTCTTCTACACACCCTAACCTGAGCCTCACTATCCTCATAAAAACTCTTTACAGCATTTAGTAACTTACCACCTATTCCATATACTTGCAACATCTGCCACATTGCTCCACTCGATCATATGCCTTTTCTAAATCCATAAATGCAATAAAAACTTCCCTACCTTTATCTAAATACTGTTCACATATATGCTTCAGTGTAAACACTTGATCTACACATTTACAGGTTGAAGTTACAAAATATGTGGGTATTATTATGTTATATGACAAACCTTGAGTTCCTCCAGTTCATCTTCTTCCTCCTCAATGTCAGATGATGATGATGATGATGAGTCAGATTCTGATGATTCTGATGTGGATGATGATGACGATGATGATGATGATGACTCTTCCTTTTCTTCTTCCTCATCAGAAGAAACATTACTCTCAACTGAAAGTTAAAAATATAAATGATAATTCATCAGCATCAGTGCCTCGTCACTTTCATGGAGTGGAGAGAAATTTGCCCATAAGACATAAGAATGATAAAGGCAGAGTAAAATATATTAAACTTATTCAAAGTGACACAGCTATTCACACTATAGTGAGCCCTTTAATTAATGGGCAAACAGGGAAAGGGGTGTACAAAATTATCTATTGTCCGAATCTTCCAAATTAAGAATAAATTTTTCATGATTACTACATAAATGGACAAAGCTCTGATTCTGTGGACTGAATCAGTGAACTTGGTCTGCTGATATGGAAGACGAGCGGACACTAAGAATAAGGGTGTTCTAACCAGTAGTAATACAGTACTGTACTGTACAGTAATTTTTTAGTACTGTACAAAATTTAATGCAATTTTACTTACCTTTTTGTGAAGAGATGAGTAAACTGCCATGATTGATAGTGGGATTCAAACTAACTTTTATTGTGAATCAGAGGACCAGTATAGCTATACGTACTAGTGAAAACAATGTAGATGATTGAGAAGATGTGCCACAGATATCAGACTAAACCTTCTTTATTAGTTCAAGTTTTTTCTTAACATTGAGAACCACACATTACTTCTTGGTACCACTACTTACTTTACATGCCATTGTTAACTGCACCATACTTAACCCTTTCGCTGACTTTGCTGTAGTACTACAGCTTTGAGATCACTGATCAGTGTCGTAGTACTACGTGATGAGCTCAGCTCACTCAGATAAGCTGTGAGCAGTAAATATGGGCCTAGATATGAGAGAATGGGTCTATGTGATAAGTTTTTTTTTTTTTTTTCAACAAGTCGGCTGTCTCCCACCGAGGCAGGGTGACACAAAGAGAAAGAAAATCCCCAAAAAGAAAATACTTTCATCATCATTCAACACTTTCACCTCACTCACACATAATCACTGTTTTTGCAGAGGTGCCCAGAATACAACAGTTTAGAAGTACATGTATATACGTATAAAAATACACTATATATCTCTCCAAACTGACAATATCCCAAACCCCTCCTTTAGAGTGCAGGCATTGTACTTCCCATTTCCAGGACTCAAGTCCGGTTATATAAAATAACCAGTTTCCCTGAATCCCTTCACTAAATATTACCCTGCTCACACTCCAACAGATCGTCAGGTCCCAAATACCATTTGTCTCCATTCACTCCTATCTAACACGCTCTCGCACGCTTGCTGGAAGTCCGAACCCCTCGCCCACAACACCTCCTTTACCCCCTCTCTCCAACCTTTTCAAGGACGACCCCTACCCCGCCTTCCTTCCCCTACAGATTTATACACTCTCCATGTCATTCTACTTTGATCCCTTCTCTCTAAATGACCAAACCACTTCAACAAACCCTCTTCAGCCCTCTGACTAATACTTTTATTAACTCCACACCTCCTAATTTCCACACTCCTAATTTTCTGCATAATATTTACACCACACATTGCTCTTAAACAGGACATCTCCACTGCCTCCAACTGCCTCCTTGCTGCAGCATTTACAACCCAAGCTTCACACCCATATAAGAGGGTTGATACTATTATACTTTCATACATTCCCTTCTTTGCCTCAATAGATAACATTTTTTGCCTCCACATATACCTCCATGCACCACTCACCTTTTTTCCTTCATCAATTCTATGATTAACCTCATCCTTCATAAATCCATCCGTTGATATGTCAACTCCCAAATATCTGAAAAAATTCACTTCTTCCATACTCCTCCTCCCCAATTTGATATCCAATTTTTCTTTATCTAAATCATTTGATACTCTCATCACCTTACTCTTTTCTATGTTCACTTTCAACTTTCTACCTTTACACACATTCCCAAATTCGTCCACTAATCTCTGCAATTTTTCTTTAGAATCTCCCATAAGCACAGTATCATCAGCAAAAAGTAACTGTGTCACTTCCCATTTTGTATTTAATTCCCCGTAATTTAATCCCACCCCTCTCCCGAACACCCAAGCATTTACTTCTTTTACAACCCCATCTATAAACATATTAAACAACCACGGTGACATTACACATCCCTGTCTAAGACGTACTTTTACTGGGAAGTAGTCTCCCTATAAGAGTCAACCTCTCGACAGAAGGGATTGTTGGTGTTGATGTTACAACCTGGCCAGTATGACCATATAAAAAAAATATGCAGCATGCAACCGTGTTTCTGGTTTAAAACAGCGAATCTGCAATTTTCACATGGTTTTTATAGTTGTATTCTTGGTTTCTCAGTCTCATTTGATGGATATATTACAGAAACAGATATGATTTTGATTGGTTTCAGGATTGAAAATAACTTGAAATTAAACTCAAAGTAGTGGAAATGTTCGATTTTTGCAGACAGTCAAGAGGAAACAAATCACGTCACTCATCCAATACACATCAACTGGTGGATCTAATAAGCATTCACAAATGTGGTGATATTATTTATACACTCATTACAATATTGCGTAACAGAAATCTTCTACTTTTTGTGTGAATAAAAATTCTTTGTGTGAATAAAAAGTTAAAATGGAATTAATATGTAAAGCCTGAGAACATAACTAATGAACAAAGGAAATCTTATTTTAGTGCCAGGAATGCCAGCAATGTTTAATCTAAACCCTATTTTGAAATTTGTGTGAGATTGGCCAAATTATCAATTTCTGGGCACTGACATACTTCTCTGACTGAACTGAGGCTTCGCTGGCCCTCTTCTTCGACAGAACTGAAGGAGCATTGGTACTCTTCAGTTTAACTGAAGGGGCCCTGGCACCCTTCTTTTTTGGATTAAAACGCTAACTTTGAGGTGTATTTTTGCATAGTATTTATGGTTGTATTCTTGTTTTCTTGGTCTCATTTGATAGAATGGAAAACATAGAAATAGAAGTGATTTTTGATTGGTTTTATTATGAAAAGGATCTTGAAATGGAGCTCAAATTGGCAGAAATGTTTGATTTTTGCCGATGTTCAAGAGTAAACAAATGACGTCATTGTCTAATAAATGTCCAGCAAGCCATTCTAATACACAGTCAGGAATGGGATGACATTATTTATACAATTATTACAATATTGCAGTAGTCTGCATAACAGTATATCTTCTATTTTTTGAGTGAATAAAAATTCAAAATAGAAAGCAAGAGTATTATAACAGGGGCCTGGAGACGTGACTGACGAACAAAGAAAATGTTATTTTAGTGCCAGGAATGTCTGCATTGTTCATTCTGGATTCTATTTTGGAATTGACAAATATTTTTTTATTTGCATGAAATTCACCAAAATGCCAATTTCTGACCACTTTATTGTGTAGTTAAAATTGGTAAATGGGCAGTTTCTTGTACTCAATCGATAGAACAAATGGAGTTCTAAAGAAAAAGCTATGAGTTTGGTTGATTGGAACAATGGAATTGGCCGAAAATAGGGCTCAAAGTGGGCGAAATTGACAATACATAAATGTTGCCGAGGTCGTTAACTTCACAAGAGCATAATTGTGTAAGTTTTTCATCAAATTTCGTACTTTTGGTGTCGTTACCATCAGGAAAAGATTTTCTATCATTTCATGAGAAAAAATAATTGCGAAAGTCAAAGGGTTAAACAACCATGGTGACATTGCACATCCCTGTCTAAGACCTACTTTTACTGGGAAGTAATCTCCCTCTCTCCTACACACCCTAACCTGAGCCTCACTATCCTCATAAAAACTCTTTACAGCATTTAGTATCTTACTACCTGTTCCATACACTTGCAATATCTGCCACATTGCTCCCCTATCCACACTATCAGGTTTTTTTTCAACAAGTTGGCCGTCTCCCACTGAAGCAGGGTGACCAAAAAAGAAAGAAAATCCCCAAAATGAATATACTTTCATCATCATTGAACACTTTCACCTCACTCACACATAATCACTGTTTGTGCAGAGGCACCCAGATATGCCTTTTCTAAATCCATAAATGCAATGACAACTTCCCTTTCTTTATCTAAATACTGTTCACATATATGCTTCAGCTCCATGGGGAAGTGGAACAGAATTCTTCCTCCGTAAGCCATGCATGTCGTAAGAGGCGACTAAAATGCCGGAAGCAAGGGGCTAGTAACCCCTTCTCCTGTATATATTACTAAATGTAAAAGGAGAAACTTTCGTTTTTCCTTTTGGGCCACCCCACCTCGGTGGGATACGGCTGGTGTGTTGAAAGAAAGAAAGATATATGCTTCAATGTAAACAATTGATCTACACATACCCTACCCACTGTAAAGCCTCCTTGCTCATCTGCAATCCTACTCTCTGTCTTACTTCTAATT
Organism: Cherax quadricarinatus; assembly: GCF_038502225.1. NCBI lineage: Eukaryota > Metazoa > Arthropoda > Malacostraca > Decapoda > Parastacidae > Cherax > Cherax quadricarinatus. The sequence goes on along the minus strand of NC_091299.1, from coordinate 41,257,670 downwards.
CTCTCAATAATAATCCTACTGTACACTTTTCCTGGTATACTCAGTAAACTTATTCTCCTATAATTTTTACAATCTCTTTTGTCTCCCTTCCCTTTATATAAAGGAACTATACCTCTCTGCCAATCCCTAGGTACCTTTCCCTCTCTCATGCATTTATTAAACAAAAATACCAACCACTCCAACACTACATCCCCCTGCTTTTAATATTTCTGTGATGATCCTGTAAGTTCCAGGTGCTTTACCCCCTTTCACTTTACGTAATGCCTCACACACCTCCCCCACACTCGCATCCTGATCTTCTTCACTCCTAAAAGATGTTATACTTCCCTGGCCAGTGCATGAAATTAAGACCTCCCTTTCTTCATCTACATTTAAAAGTTCCTCAAAATATTCCTGCCATCTACCCAATACCTCCAGCTCCCCATCTATTAACTCCCCTACTCTTTTTAACTGACAAATCCATTCGTTCCCTAGGTTTTTTTTAACTTGTTAATCTCACCCTTTACTTCATCAATCCACCAATCACTCCTCTCTGCTCCTGCACCCACCCTCCTATAAACACAAACTTCTGCCCCACATTCTAATACTGCATTTTTAAAACTATTCCAACCCTCTTCAACCCCCCCACTACTCATATCTGCACTAGCCCACCTTTCTGCCAATAGTTGCTTATATCTCACCCTAACTTCCTCCTCCTCTAGTTTATACACTGTCACCTCTCTCTTACTTGCTGTTGCCATTTTCCTTTAGTCCCATCTATCTCTTACTCTAACTGTATCTACGACTAAATATTGATCAGAGCATGCAAGATTTCAGGTACATCTTGCTACTTATACTTACGCTTAGGTCACACTACACATACATGTACACGTTTATGTATACTCACTCATCCGAGTTTTCTTTGATTTTGTCTTAATAGTTCTTGTTCTTACTGATTTTCCTTTTATATCCATGGGGACGAGGAATAAGAATCTTTCTTCCGTAAGCCATGCATGTCGTAAAAGTCAACTAAAATGCCGGGAACAATAGGCTAGTAACTCCTTCTCCCGTATAGCCCACTAAATTAATTTTGAGAATAAAATTATTTATATCTATGTGCATGTATATTTGGCTCCCTCTAGCATCTGTTTCAAGTACTGATCACAACCACACCTCCATTCAGCCATATATCTCACTTCATTATGGAACCATAATGGAAAACTCACATCAGTGAATACATACATGCACAAACACACACACACACTTCTTGTTTTCCCATGATCATTTACTAGAGTTGATCCAGTCTTGCAGCCAGATCTAAAGCCAGGCTTTCCAGGAAACTGCTTTTTCACTCAGTTTATTAATGCTTACAACAAGCAAACCTTGAGCCATACATATCAACACACAGCACTGGTACAGAATAAACCACATAATAGTCTTATGAGTTAATCCAAGGCTGGGCAAGATGCAGTTCACAGGCAAAACTCAGCATGCCAAATTATTTCTGTGGTGCCATTACACGCATCGATAGGGAAAAAAATTCTTGAAACATTATTTTGATGTAGGGAATGGGCAACCAAAACAAAATTCTGCTTTGCCACCATCTCATTAGGGAAGGATAAAGGCAATTTCTCAAGGGAAGAATATTAGCCAGCAAGATCATTTTATTTTATCATTAACACACTGGCCGTTTCCCACCAAGGTAGGGTGGCCCGAAAAAGAAAAACTTTCACTATCATTCACTCCATCACTGTCTTGCCAGAGGTGCACATACATTACAGTTAAAACTGCAACATTAACACCTCTCCTTCAGAGTGCTGGCACTGTACTTTCCATAGCCAGGACTCAAGTCCGGTCTGCCGGTTTCCCAGAATCCCTTCATAAATATTACCCTGCTCACATTCCAACAGCACGTCAAGTCCTAAAAACCATTTGCCTCCACTTGCTCCTATCTAACACACTCATGCATGCTTGCTGGAAGTCCAAGCCCTTCACACACAAAACCTCCTTTACCCCCTCCCTCCAACCTTTCCTAGGCTGACCCCACCTGCCTTCCCTCCACCTCAGTTAGTTTTAGCCATCCTCTCTACATGTCTGGACTACCTCATAACCCCTCCTCGGCTCTCTGGATAATAGTTTTGGTAATCCCTCACTTCCTCCTAATTTCCAAACTACAAATTTTCTACATTATATTCACACCACACATTGCCCTCAGACATGGCATCTCCACTGCCTCCAGCCTTCTCCTTGTTGTAACATTCACCACCCATACTTTGCACCCATATAAGAGTGTTGGTATAACTATACTCTCACACATGACAAATTAAATTCTTTGAGCTGCTATGCTTCTTACAATCTACTCACCAAAGTGAAAAATGCAAGTCAAGAATATTTCAAAGAATGATTCTATATCTGGAAATTTCTTCAACTTAAATGGCTAAAACTAACTGTAATGTCCTCTTAAAACCTTAACTAGTTTACAAGTTAATACATAAAAACACATCACAAACAATGACACTTTAACCAGAGAAAACATATTAAAAACCCACATTAGTATACTAGAGAATACATTCTACAAATCCTAACTAGTTTACCAGAAAATACATATTATAATCCCTGACTAGTTTATCAAAGAATACATAATACAAATTCTGACTAGTTTACCAGAAAATACATATTGTGAACCCTGACTAGTTTACTGGAGGATATGTTATATTACAAACCCTGACTAGTTTACCAGAGGATACAAAATGTTACAAATGCTGACTAGTTTACCAGAGAATACATAATATTACAAACCTTGATTAGCTTACCAGTAGATATATACATAATGTTAAAACCTTGACTGACTAGTTTACCAAAGAACACATGTTACAAACCCTGACTAATTTACCAGAGGATACATAATGACACAAAATATCTGGCCTTCAGGCAAGAAGAAAACAGGTCTCATTATTCAAATGACCTTCTGAAATATAACATCCCACCACTCCTTCAGAGTGCAGGCACTGTACTTCTCACCTCCAAGACACAAACAAATCCAACAAACTTGTTTCCCCAAGTCTCTTCATGTTATATTTTAGAATAGTGAAAACTAAAAAACACAAAACCACATAAAAATGCTTCTTTAATGACTTATTTAGTTTGTGCAATTCTGCAGTGATATTGATATGCTTTGAAAAAAGTGTAATGATATACTAATAGATATGCTAACCTGATTCATCAGATGGCCATTTTGGTTTTCTTTTTATTAGAGGTGGTGATGGTTTAGTTTTTTGAATAGGAAGAAGATCATCAGGCCCTGAATCAGAATCTGATGATTCCTCTGCTTTTTGTCTTGACTGTTTACTGTCTTCATCAGAACCCATTCCTCGACTATCTTCATCCATACATGGAGGTGAAGGTGGCTTGATTTTACGCTGTAATGAAATTCATCAATTATGAGCTTTAAAGAATAATACAGCTATATATAAAATAATAATGTTCAATGGATGAATTTTTTTTCATCTCTCAATTAATTATTTGACATTTCACAGATGGTACATATGTATATAAAAGCTAATACATAATAATACAGTATACCATTAACACTTACAATTTTTCTAAACGAAGGCATTTTAGGCATTGCAGCTCTGAAGCCAAGCCCTAAAGAACCTAACGAATCCAGCCCAAAGCCTTCTCGGGTCTCCAGTAAGGAAGATATAGAATTAATTTTCTCTATCCGAGCTTGTGGGCCAGCTATCTCTGAGTTGGTCTCCTTCTCTGCTGCCTGCGCCTATAAATAAAATGAACAAGACTGAGGTGCAAAGTGCTAATATTATTTACTTAGAACATAATACATAATAAACAAATGGGTGCAAGTTGAAGAGGTATTAGAGCAAGTCGTAGCTATGTGGGAGTGAGCAGGATAGACATGAGATGTGGGAGTGAGCAGGAGATGCATGAGGTGTGGGAGTGAGCCGAAAAAGAATGTGATGTGGGAGTGAGCTGAAAAAGCATGTGATGTGGGAGTGAGCTGGATAGGCATGAGATGTGGGAGTGAGCTGGAGAAGCATCAGATGTGGAAGTGAGCTGGAGAAGCATGAGATGTGAGAGTGAGCTGGAGAAGCATGAGATGTGGGAGTGAGCTGGAGAAGCATGAGATGTGAGAGTGAGCTGGAGAAGCATGAGATGTGAGAGTGAGCAGGAGAAGCATGAGATGTGGGAGTGAGCTGCAGAAGCATGAGATGTGGGAGTGAGCTGGAGAAACATCAGATGTGGGAGCTGGAAAAGCATCAGATGTGGGAGTGAGCTGGAGAAGCATGAGATGTGGGAGTGAGCTGGAGAAGCATGAGATGTGGGAGTGAGCTGGAGAAGCATGAGATGTGGGAGTGAGCTGGAGAAGCATGAGATGTGGGAGCGAGCTAGAGAAGCATCAGATGTGGGAGTGAGCTGGAGAAGCATGAGATGTGGGAGTGAGCTGGAGAAACATCAGATGTGGGAGCGAGCTAGAGAAGCATCAGATGTGGGAGTGAGCTGGAGAAGCATGAGATGTGGGAGTGAGCTGGAGAAACATCAGATGTGGGAGTGAGCTGGAGAAGCATGAGATGTGGGAGTGAGCTGCAGAAGCATGAGATGTGGGAGTGAGCTGGAGAAGCATGAGATGTGAGAGTGAGCCAGAGAATAATGAGATGTGGGAGTGAGCTGGAGAAGCATGAGATGTGAGAGTGAGCTGGAGAAGCATGAGATGTGAGAGTGAGCTGGAGAAGCATGAGATGTGGGAGTGAGCTGCAGAAGCATGAGATGTGGGAGTGAGCTGCAGAAGCATGAGATGTGGGAGTGAGCTGCAGAAGCATGAGATGTGAGAGTGAGCTGGAGAAGCATGAGATGTGGGAGTGAGCTGGAGAAGCATGAGATGTGGGAGTGAGCTGGAGAAGCATGAGATGTGGGAGTGAGCTGCAGAAGCATGAGATGTGGGAGTGAGCTGGAGAAGCATCAGATGTGAGAGTGAGCTGCAGAAGCATGAGATGTGAGAGTGAGCTGGAGAAGCATGAGATGTGAGAGTGAGCTGGAGAAGCATGAGATGTGAGAGTGAGCTGGAGAAGCATGAGATGTGGGAGTGAGCTACAGAAGCATGAGATGTGGGAGTGAGCTGCAGAAGCATGAGATGTGAGAGTGAGCTGGAGAAGCATGAGATGTGGGAGTGAGCTGGAGAAGCATGAGATGTGGGAGTGAGCTGGAGAAGCATGAGATGTGGGAGTGAGCTGCAGAAGCATGAGATGTGGGGTGAGCTGAGAAGCTCAGATGTGGGAGTGAGCTGCAGAAGCATGAGATGTGAGAGTGAGCTGGAGAAGCATGAGATGTGAGAGTGAGCTGGAGAAGCATGAGATGTGAGAGTGAGCTGGAGAAGCATGAGATGTGGGAGTGAGCTGCAGAAGCATGAGATGTGGGAGTGAGCTGCAGAAGCATGAGATGTGGGAGTGAGCTGCAGAAGCATGAGATGTGAGAGTGAGCTGGAGAAGCATGAGATGTGGGAGTGAGCTGGAGAAGCATGAGATGTGGGAGTGAGCTGGAGAAGCATGAGATGTGGGAGTGAGCTGCAGAAGCATGAGATGTGGGAGTGAGCTGGAGAAGCATCAGATGTGAGAGTGAGCTGCAGAAGCATGAGATGTGGGAGTGAGCTGGAGAAGCATGAGATGTGAGAGTGAGCTGGAGAAGCATGAGATGTGAGAGTGAGCTGGAGAAGCATGATATGTGGGAGTGAGCTGCAGAAGCATGAGATGTGAGAGTGAGCTGCAGAAGCATGAGATGTGAGAGTGAGCTGGAGAAGGATGAGATGTGAGAGTGAGCTGCAGAAGCATGAGATGTGAGAGTGAGCTGGAGAAGCATGAGATGTGAGAGTGAGCTGGAGAAGCATGAGATGTGAGAGTGAGCTGCAGAAGCATGAGATGTGAGAGTGAGCTGCAGAAGCATGAGATGTGAGAGTGAGCTGGAGAAGCATGAGATGTGAGAGTGAGCTGGAGAAGCATGAGATGTGAGAGTGAGCTGGAGAAGCATAAGATGTGAGAGTGAGCTGGAGAAGCATGAGATGTGAGAGTGAGCTGCAGAAGCATGAGATGTGAGAGTGAGCTGCAGAAGCATGAGATGTGAGAGTGAGCTGCAGAAGCATGAGATGTGAGAGTGAGCTGGAGAAGCATGAGATGTGAGAGTGAGCTGGAGAAGCATGAGATGTGAGAGTGAGCTGGAGAAGCATGAGATGTGGGAGTGAGCTGCAGAAGCATGAGATGTGGGAGTGAGCTGCAGAAGCATGAGATGTGGGAGTGAGCTGGAGAAGCATGAGATGTGAGAGTGAGCTGGAGAAGCATGAGATGTGGGAGTGAGCTGGAGAAGCATGAGATGTGAGAGTGAGCTGGAGAAGCATGAGATGTGAGAGTGAGCTGGAGAAGCATGAGATGTGAGAGTGAGCTGGAGAAGCATGAGATGTGAGAGTGAGCTGGAGAAGCATGAGATGTGGGCCTAAGTTGCTGAAGTGCAGAATGCGTGTAAAGTAAACATTCACCTGGAGCTTTGAGTGACAGTCGCCAATTAATATTTTAAAGCTCATTTGTTTTAAACTAAAGGGAAGAAGGCCAACAGCTGTGTGTAGGACAGAATACAAACAGCTGGTTTGTGGCATTTCTCAATATTTCAACAATTATCAAAATAAAAATGGATTACACCTTATTCATTAAAGGACCTATGACAACTGTCAGACAATCAGCTAGAATAAACCCTGACAGCACAGTATAATTCTGCCTCCAATAAGTGTTACTTCAAGAACAAAAAAGTTACAGAGTCATTGAAGTTTTGCTAGGGACAATGACCATTACGATTTTGAGATTATTTTTATTCTGGATTTTATTTTCTGATGCTTGTAGTGTTGCACAAATAACCCGCACATGGGAGACTGAAATGTATGATGATGTTTCGCTCTTATTTGGACCGTTAACTGTCATCATAAGTTACGGACTCTTATGTGCGGGTTATTTGTGCACTGTTCCAGTTATGGAGTTTTTTTAACACAACACCAACCATCTCCTGAGGCAGGGTAACCCAAAAAAGAAGAAACACTTTCACAATCATTCACTCTATCACTGTCTTACCAGAGGTGCAAGAATACTACAACTCAAAACTGTAAATATCTCCACCCATCCTTCAGAGAGAAAGCACTGTACTTCCCACCTCCAGGACTCAAGTCTGGCTAACTGGTTTCCCTGAATTCCTTCACAAAATGTTAGCCTGCTCACACTCCAACAGCTTGTCAAGTCCAAAAACCATTTGCTTCCACTCAATCCTATCTAATACATTCACATATGCCTTCTGAATGTCAAAGCTCCTTGCACACAAAACCTCATTTACCCCCTCCCACCATCCATTCCCAGGACAACCCTTATTCGGCCTTCATTTCACTGCAGATTTAACTCTTTCAGGGTTTCTGACGTACTAGAACGGCTTACGCACCAGGGTCATTGACGTACTAGTACGCCTAAATACTAGCGCCCTCAAATCTAGCAAGAGAAAGTTGGTAGGCCTGCATATGAAAGAATGGGTCTACAGTGGACCCCCGATTCACGTTATTAATCCGTTCCTGAGAGCTCATTGTAGATCAAAATTATCGGAAAGAGAATCAATTTCCTCCACAAGAAACAATGGAAATCAAATTAATCCGCGCAAGACACCCAAAAGTATGAAAAAAAAAAACTTTTACCACATGAAATATTAAGTTTAATGCAACAGAATAATTACAATAACAATAATAACAATAGAATAATCACAATAGAATAACTGACACTTACCTTTAGTGAAGATCTGGTGATGATTGATGGGATGGGAGGAGAAGAGAGTGTCGAAGTTTTTAATGTTTAGAAGGGGAATCCCCCTCCATTAGGACTTGAGGTAGAAAGTCCTTTTCTGGGGTTACTTCCCTTCTTCTTTTAATGCCACTAGGACCAGCTTGAGAGTCACTGGACTTCTGTCACACAATATATCTGTCCATAGAGGCCTGTACCTCTCGTTCCTTTATGGCTTTACTAAAGTGGTTCACAACACTGTCAGTGTAATAGTTACCAGAACAGCTTGCAATAGCTGTGTTAGGGTTATTTTCATCCACAAAGGTTTGCAGTTCAACCCACTGTGCACACATTTCCTTAATTTTTGAAGTAGGCACAATGGATTCCACAACTGGCATAGGCTTCTCAGGGTTAGCCCCAAACCCTTCAAAATCTTTCTTAATTTCCATACTAATTCTCACCCTTTTTACCACAGGGTTGGCACTAGAAGCTTTCTTGGGGCCCATGGTGACTTATTTTGCAGAAACAAGCACCAAACACAGTGATAATATGGATAATATGGAATGTACCGAATGTATCCTTAGATGCGCGCACACTGGCTGGCTTGTAAACACTGGCACACATGGGGCAGTTCAGGCAACACGTGGACACGTCTCGTACGAATCGTATCGCATACCGGGTTTTGTAGTGGGAACCGAGGCAATTTTTTTGCGATATAATGCTTCGGATACCGGATTTATCGGATACCAATGACTTCGCGAACCGGGGGTCCACTGTATATGGTCAGTGTGCACAATATAAAAAAATCCTGCAGCACACAGTGCGTAATGAGAAAAAAAAAAAAAAACTCTGACTGTGTTTTTGGTTTAAAACAGTGAATTTGCACTGTATTTTCGTATGGTATTTATGATTGTATTCTAGTTTTCCTGGTCTCATTTTATAGAATGGAAGACATATTACAGAAATTGAGATGACTTTGATTGGTGTCACAATGAAAAGTACCTTGAAATTAAGCTCAAAGTAGCAGAAATGTTCAATTTTTGCCAAGGTTCAAAGGTAAACAAATCATGCCACGCGTCCAATACACGTAAACTGGTGAGTCTAACATTCTTTCACAAGTGTGCTGATATTATTTATACCATTTTTACACTAATGCAGTAGTCTGCATAACAGTAAATATTCTATTTTTTTACCCCAGGCTAGTGGTGGTTTAACAGGTGATGACACAAACGCACAATAACTCCAGTGTGGCTTATTTATACCAATGTTGAGGACAGGTGACAGCTGGTAATGTTTGTGCACATATACCACAGGGCCACAGTAACCCTCTCCACAAACCAGTATATCAAGAGCTTAAGGCAAGATAAAGATCTTTAGTTTTGACTTTCTAGACTACAGTTGACATCCCTAAGACATGCAATCATAGCTTGCATATTCACTATTCTATGATTTAAATTTAGATTTCCAAAAGCAGCAAGACGAGGAGGAATTAGTGGAAAGCATTACCCAAAGCCCCCCCTACTTATCCTAGCATAGCTGCTTGGTGTGGGGGAGGCTTAACATCATGCCTTAATGTGGGGGAGGCCAGCATCACTGCTTGGTGTGGGGGAGGCTTAGAATCACTGTTTGGTGTGTGGAGGAGGCATAACATCACTTCTTAGTGTGGGGGAGGCTAATATCACTGCATGGTGTGTGGGGGAGGCCTAGCATCACTGCTTGATGTGGGAGGAGGCCTAGCATCACTGCTTGGTGTGTGGGGGGGAGGCCTAGCATCACTGCTTGGTGTGTGAAGGTGGGCCAGCATCACTGCTTGGTGTGGGAGGAGGCCTAGCATCACTGCTTGGTGCGTGAAGGAGGCCTAGCATTACTGCTTGGTGTGGGAGGAGGCCTAGCATCACTGCTTGGTGTGTGAAGGTGGCCCAGCATCACTTGCTTGGTGTGGAAAAAGGCCAAGCATCACTGCTTGGTGTGTGAAGGTGGCCCAGCATCACTGCTTGGTGTGGGAGGAGGCCTAGCATCACTGCTTGGTGTGGGAGGAGGCCTAGCATCACTGCTTGGTGTGGGAGGAGGCCTAGCATCACTGCTTGGTGTGGGAGGAGGCCTAGCATCACTGCTTGGTGTGGGAGGAGGCCTAGCATCACTGCTTGGTGTGTGAAGGTGGCCTAGCATCACTGCTTCGTGTGGGAGGAGGCCTAGCATCACTGCTTGGTGTATGGGGAAGACCTAGCATCACTGCTTGGTGTGTGGGGGAGGCCTAGCATCAATGCTTGGTGTGGGAGGAGGCCTAGCATCACTGCTTGGTGTGTGAAGGTGTGCCCAGCATCACTGCTTGGGCAGGGGAAGGCCTAGTATCACTGCTTGGTGTGTGGGGGAGGCCTAGCATCACTGCTTGGTGTGTGGGGGAGGCCCAGCATCACTGCTTGGTGTGTGGGGGAGGCCTAGCATCACTGTTTGGTGTGTGGGGGAGGCCTAGCAACACTGCTTGGTGTGCAGGGGAGGCCTAGCATTACTGCTTGATGTGTGGGGGAGGCCTAGTATCACTGCTTGGTGAGTGGGGGAGGCCTAGCATCACTACTTGGTGGGTGGGGGAGGCCTAGAATTACTGCATGGCGTGTGGGGAGGCCTAGCATCACTGCTTGGAGTGTTGGGAAGGCCTAGCATCACTGCTTGGTGTGTGGGGGAGGCCTAGAATTACTGCTTGGTGTGGGGCAGGAATAGCATCGCTGCTTGGTGTGTGGGGAAGGCTTATCATCATTGCTTGGTGTGTGGGGGAGGAATAGCACCACTGCTTGGTGTTGGGGAAGCCTAGCATCACTGCTTGGTGTTGGGGAGGCCTACCATCACTGCTTGGTGTTGGGGAGGCTTAGCATCACTGCTTGGTGTGTGGGGGAGGCCTAGCATCACTGCTTGGTGAGGGGTAAGGCCTAGCATCACTGCTTGGTGTGTGGGATAAGGCCTAGCATCACTGCTTGGTGTGTGAGGGAGGCCTAGCATCACTGCTTGGAGTGTGGGGGAGGCCTAGCATCACTGCTTGGAGTGTGTAGCATCACTGCTTGGTGTGTGGGGGAGGCCTAGCATCACTGCTTGGTGTGTGGGGGAGGCCAAGCATCACTGCTTGGTGTGTGGGGGAGGCCTAGCATCACTGCTTGGTGTGTGGGGGAGGCCTAGCATCACTGCTTGGTGTGAGGGAGGCCTAGAATCACTGCTTGGAGATTGGGGAAGGCCTAGTATCACTGCTTGGTGTGTGGGGGAGGCCTAGCATCACTGCTTGGTGTGTGGGGGGAGGCCTAGCATCACTGCATGGTGTGTGGGGAGGCCTAGCATCACTGCTTGGTGTGTGCAGGAGACCTAGCATCACTGCTTGGTGTGGGGCAGGAATAGCATCACTGCTTAGTGTGTGGGGAAGGCCTATCACCATTGCTTGGTGTGTGGGGGAGGCCTAGCACCACTGCTTGGTGTTGGGGAGGCCTAGCATCACTGCTTGGTGTTGGGGAGGCCTAGCATCACTGCTTGGTGTGTGTGGAAGGCCTAGCATCACTGCTTGGTGTGGGAGGAGGCCTAGCATCACTGCTTGGTGTGTGAATGTGGCCTAGCATCACTGCCTGGTGTGGGGGGAGGCCTAGCATCACTACTTGGTGTGTGGGGGAGGCCTAGAATTACTGCTTGGTGTGTGGGGAGGCCTAGGATCACTGCTTGGTGTGTTTGGAAGGCCTAACATCACTGCTTGGTGTGTGGGGGAGGCCTAGTATCACTGCTTGGTGAGTGGGGGAGGCCTAGCATCACTACTTGGTGTGGGGGGGAGGCCTAGAATTACTGCTTGGTGTGTGGGGAGGCCTAGGATCACTGCTTGGTGTTTGGAAGGCCTAACATCACTGCTTGGTGTGGAGAGGCCTAGTATCACTGCTTGGTGATTGGGGAAGGCCTAGTATCACTGCTTGGTGTGTGGGGGAGGTCTAGCATCACTGCTTGGTGTGTGGGGAGGCCTAGCATCACTGCTTTGTGTGTGTGCGAGGCCTAGCATCACTGCTTGGTGTGTGTTGGAGGCCTAGCATCACTGCTTGGTGTGGGGCAGGAATAGCATTGCTGCTTGATGTGTTGGGAAGGCCTATCATCATTGCTTGGTGTGTGGGGGAGGCCTAGCACCACTGCTTGGTGTTGGGGAGGTCTAGCATCACTGCTTGGTGTTGGGGAGGCCTACCATCACTGCTTGGTGTGTGGGGGAGGCCTAGCATCACTGCTTGGTGTGGGGTAAGGCCTAGCATCACTGCTTGGTGTGTGGGATAAGGCCTAGCATCACTGCTTGGTGTGTGGGGGAGGCCTAGCATCACTGCTTGGTGTGTGGGGGAGGCCTAGCATCACTGCTTGGTGTGTGGGGGGGAGGCCTAGCATCACTGCTTGGTGTGTGGGGTGGAGGCCTAGCATCACTGCTTGGTGTGTGGGGTAAGGCCTAGCATCACTGCTTGGTGAGTGGGGGAGGCCTAGCATCACTGCCTGGTGTGTGGGGGAGGCCTAGCATCACTGCTTGGTGTGTGGGGGAGGCCTAGCATCACTGCCTGGTGTGGGGTAAGGCCTAGCATCACTGCTTGGCGTGTGAGGGAGGCCTAGCGTCACTGCTTGGTGTGTGGGGGAGGCCTAGCATCACTGCTTGGTGTGTGGGGGAGGCCGAGCATCACTGCTTGGTGTATGGGGGAGGCCTAGCATCACTGCTTGGTGTGTGGGGGAGGCCTAGCATCACTGCTTGGTGTGTGGGGGAGGCCTAACATCACTGCTTGGTGTGTCAGGGAGGCCTAGCATTACTGCTTGGCGTGTGGGGGAGGCCCAGCATCACTGCTTGGTGTGTGGGGGAGGCCCAGCATCACTGCTTGGTGTGTGGGGAGGCCTAGTATCACTGCTTGGTGTGTCGGGAGGCCTAGTATCACTGCTTGGTGTGTGGGGGGAGGCTTAGCATCACTGCTTGGTGTGGGGTAAGGCCTAGCATCATTGCTAGGTGTGGGGGAGGCCTAGTATCATTGCTTGGTGTGTGGGGAGGCCTAGCATCACTGCTTGGTGTGGGGTAAGGCCTAGCATCACTGCCTGGTGTGTGGAGGGAGGCCTAGCATCACTGCTTGGTGTGTGTGGGAGGCCTAGCATCACTGTTTGGTGTGTGGGGGAGGCCTATCATCATTGCTTGGTGTGTGGGGGAGGCCTAGTATCACTGCTTGGTGTATGCGGGGAGGCCTAGCATCATTGCTTGGTGTGGCGGGTAAGGCCTAGCATCACTGCTTGGTGTGTGGGGTAAGGTCTAGCATCACTGCTTGGTGTGTGGGGGAGGCCTAGCATCACTGCTTGGTGTGTGGGGGAGGCCTAGCATCACTGCTTGGTGTGTTGGGGAGGCCTAGCATCACTGCTTGGTGTGTGGGGGAGGCCTAGCATCACTGCTTGGTGTGTGGGGGGAGGCCTAGCATCACTGCTTGGTGTGTGGGGTAAGGCCTAGCATCACTGCTTGGTGTGTGGGGGAGGCCTAGCATCACTGCTTGGTGTGTGGGGGAGGCCTAGCATCACTGCTTGGTGTGTTGGCGGAGGCCTAGCATCACTGCTTGGTGTGTGTGGGAGGCCTAGCATCACTGCTTGGTGTGGGGGAGGCCTAGCATCACTGCTAGGTGTGGGGGCGGCCGAGCATCACTGCTTGGTGTGGGGGGAGGCCTAGTATCACTGCTTGGTGTGGGGGAGGCCTAGTATCACTGCTTGGTGTGGGGGAGGCCTAGCATCACTGCTTGGTGTGGGGGAGGCCTAGCATCACTGCTTGGCGTGAGGAGAGGCCTAGTACCACTGATTGTTGTGGGGGGAGGCCTAGTATCACTACTTGGTGTGAGGGGAGGCCTAGTATCACTGCTTGGTGTGAGGGGAGGCCTAGCATCACTGCTTGGTGTGAGGGGAGGCCTAGCCTCACTGCTTGGTGTGAGGGGAGGCCTAGTATCACTGAGTGGAGTGGGGGGAGGCCTAGTATCACTGCATTGGTGTGTGAGGGAGGCATAGCATCACTGCTTGGTGTGTGGGGGAGGCCTAGCATCACTGCTTGGTGTGTGGGGGAGGCCTAGCATCAGTGCTTGGTGTGTGGGGGAGGCCTAGTATCACTGCTTTGGTGTGTGGGGGAGGCATAGCATCACTGCTTGGTGTGGGGGAGGCCTAGCATCACTTATGTGGGGGAGGCCTAGCATCACTGCTTGGTGCGTGGGGGAGGCCTAGCATCACTGCTTGGTATGTGTGGGAGGCCTAGCTTCACTGCTTGGTGTGTGGGGGAGGTCCAGCAACACTGCTTGGTGTGTGGGGAGGCCTAGCATCACTGCTTGGTGTGTGGAAGAGGCCTAGCATCAATGCTTGGTGTGTGGGGGAGGCCTAGCATCACTGCTTGGTGTATGGGGAGGACTAGCATCACTGATTGGTGTGTTGGGGAGGCCTAGCATCACTGCTTGGTGTGTTGGGGAGGCCTAGCATCACTGCTTGGTGTGTTGGGGAGGCCTGGCATCACTGCTTGGTGTGGGGTTAGGCCTGGCATCATTGCTTGGTGTGGGGGAGGCCTGGTGTCCCTGCTTGGTGTGTGGGAGAGGCCTAGCATCACTGCTTGGTGTGGGGAGGCCTAGCATCACTGCTTGGTGTGTGAGGAGGCCTAGCATCACTGCTTGGTGTGTGGGGATGCCTAGCATCACTGCTTGGTGTGTGGGGGAGGCCTAGCATCACTGTTTGGTGTGTGGGGGAGGCCTAGTATCACTGCTTGGTCTGTGTGGGAGGCCCAGCATCACTGCTTGGTCTGTGTGGGAGGCCTAGCATCACTGCTTGGTGTGTGGGGGAGGCCTAGCATCACTGCTTGGTGTGTGGGGGAGGCCTAGCATCACTGCTTGGTGTGTGGGGGAGGCCTAGCATCACTGCTTGGTGTGTGGGGGAGGCCCAGCATCACTGCTTGGTGTGTGGGGGAGGCCTAGCATCACTGCTTGGTGTGTGTGGGAGGCCTAGCATCACTGCTTGGTGTGTGGGGGAGGCCTAGCATCACTGCTTGGTGTGTGTGGGAGGCCTAGCATCACTGCTTGGTTTGTGTGGGAGGCCTAGCATCACTGCTTGGTTTGTGTGGGAGGCCTAGCATCACTGCTTGGTGTGTGTGGGAGGCCTAGCATCACTGCTTGGTGTGTGTGGGAGGCCTAGCATCACTGCTTGGTGTGTGTGGGAGGCCTAGCATCACTGCTTGGTGTGTGTGGGAGGCCTAGCATCACTGCTTGGTGTGTGTGGGAGGCCTAGCATCACTGCTTGGTGTGTGTGGGAGGCCTAGTATCACTGCTTGGTGTGTGGGGGAGGCCTAGTATCACTGCTTGGTGTGTGTGGGAGGCCTAGCATCACTGCTTGGTGTGTGTGGGAGGCCTAGTATCACTGCTTGGTGTGTGGGGGAGGCCTAGTATCACTGCTTGGTGTGTGTGGGAGGCCTAGCATCACTGCTTGGTGTGTGTGGGAGGCCTAGTATCACTGCTTGGTGTGTGGGGGAGGCCTAGTATCACTGCTTGGTGTGTGTGGGAGGCCTAATATCACTGCTTGGTGTGTGGGGGAGGCCTAGTATCACTGCTTGGTGTGTGTGGGAGGCCTAGTATCACTGCTTGGTGTGTGGGGGAGGCCTAGCATCACTGCTTGGTGTGTGTGGGAGGCCTAGTATCACTGCTTGGTGTGTGTGGGAGGCCTAGTATCACTGCTTGGTGTGTGTGGGAGGCCTAGTATCACTGCTTGGTGTGTGGGGGAGGCCTAGTATCACTGCTTGGTGTGGGGGGGAGGCCTGGCATCACTGCTTGGTGTGTGTGGGAGGCCTAGCATCACTGCTTGGTGTGTGTGGTAGGCCTAGCATCACTGCTTGGTGTGTGTGGTAGGCCTAGCATCACTGCTTGGTGTTTGTGGTAGGCCTAGCATCACTGCTTGGTGTGTGTGGTAGGCCTAGCATCACTGCTTGGTGTGTGTGGTAGGCCTAGCATCACTGCTTGGTGTGTGTGGTAGGCCTAGCATCACTGCTTGGTGTGTGGTAGGCCTAGCATCACTGCTTGGTGTGTGTGGTAGGCCTAGCATCACTGCTTGGTGTGTGTGGTAGGCCTAGCATCACTGCTTGGTGTGTGTGGTAGGCCTAGCATCACTGCTTGGTGTGTGTGGTAGGCCTAGCATCACTGCTTGGTGTGTGGTAGGCCTAGCATCACTGCTTGGTGTGTGTGGTAGGCCTAGCATCACTGCTTGGTGTGTGTGGTAGGCCTAGCATCACTGCTTGGTGTGTGTGGTAGGCCTAGCATCACTGCTTGGTGTGTGTGGTAGGCCTAGCATCACTGCTTGGTGTGTGTGGTAGGCCTAGCATCACTGCTTGGTGTGTGTGGTAGGCCTAGCATCACTGCTTGGTGTGTGTGGTAGGCCTAGCATCACTGCTTGGTGTGTGGTAGGCCTAGCATCACTGCTTGGTGTGTGTGGTAGGCCTAGCATCACTGCTTGGTGTGTGTGGTAGGCCTAGCATCACTGCTTGGTGTGTGTGGTAGGCCTAGCATCACTCCTTGGTGTGTGTGGTAGGCCTAGCATCACTGCTTGGTGTGTGTGGTAGGCCTAGCATCACTGCTTGGTGTGTGGGGGAGGCCTAGTATCACTGCTTGGTGTGTGGTAGGCCCAGCATCACTGCTTGGTGTAAACAAACTTATCATGTGTCAAACTCTGGTTATCTTCACTTCTGTTCAGATATATCATCATCTTGCTTCATCACTGGATATTAATCATGGCTTTTAAAAGGAATAAAAGTAATGCTGGGGATGCCAAGAAGAAAATTAGGGGAGGAAAAAAAAAAGTGATGGTGGTGTGATTTTTGATGGGCGTTAGGTTTCTCACACAGCTAGTGTAGCACATAATTAAACATTCATGTGCCTTAAACAGCCATTTATCTATGCTAGCTGTATTTATTTAATTGTTGAAACGTTGGTGATCGATAACACAGTGTACAAATGTTATTAAAAGAGAAAATTGTAGAGCTTACGAAAACATGAAATTCAATGACTACAAATTTCAATTTCTCCGCTATGTAAAACTCAAGGAAATAACAACTGGATCAGAGTTTAAAACAGACTCCAGCCACACAAACAGAGGGAAAAACTAATGTGAAGGATCTAGGAAAGATAAATTTGAGAAAATCGCACTTTCAAAGATCACAATAATGCTTACCATATCTAATACGAAACTGATAGGCTGGATAATAAGAACCTTCAAATTGCTTGTTCTCCCTAGGCCTAGTATCACTGCTGTATTGCTGTACACCAATGACCCCTTCCAGGGCAGGTGAAATTGTAGACTTAGAGAATATACAGAGAACCTTCACTGCACATATAATATAATAAAGCACCTAAATTAGTGGGAACGGTTGAAGTCCATTCACCTGTACTCCTTGGAATGCAGGCAAGATAGATACACCATAATATACACTTGGAAAATCCTAGAGGGACTAGTCCCAAGTCTGCGCACAGAAATCACTCCCTACAGCTGGCAGTTCAACATCCCCCAATGAAAAATAGGGGTGCCATAAGTACATTAGAAGACAACACAACAAGTGTCAGGGGCCCAAGACTGTTCAACTACCTCCCAGCATACATAATGAGGATTATCAACAGACCCCTGGATGTCTTCAAGAAGGAACTAGACAGGCACCTAATGTCAGTACCTGGCCAGCCAAGCTGTGGCTTGTACATCGGTTTGCATGCAACTAGCAGTAACATCCTGGTTGATCAGGTCCTGATCCACCAGAAGGCCTGGCCATGGACTAGGCACTTACCCCCAGAACATCCTCCAGGCAAATTCCATGTAGTGAAGACAAAGGCCACAGGTGGAGGCCATTTTAGCCAATAAGGACCACAATTATACACAAATTTGCAGCAACAAGGAATAGAAGGTAAGATAAAATGCTTTCTTGTCACTTTTTATCCTACTGCATACAAGAACGAGTGCAACAAAAATTCTGTACAATGATGTGAGTGCAGGTGGTTTTGAGGGTTATTCATAATATCACTTTCCACTTTCTGTGGAAGGAATATGCTTTCTAGCTAATATGCTCTTTTGAACTGAAAAATGCACTGATTGGTCAAGCCTCTTCAAAATAGATACCCAAGTGTTACACATGTATCTTAATTCAACTTTTTTTATACCAATAATGTAATGAAAGAAATGAACTCTTAAAATGAGTCAACAACCAGTTTCCCCGAGGCCTTGACAACAGATGTCTAACGAACACAACTCTATTTTTGCCATAAGTTGTGGAGATCATTGGTAGTGCAGCTTTCAGAAAGATAACCTGGGTGAAATATGAATATCTGCTATGTTTTCAAAAAAATTGTTTGCATTTTCTTGGAATTCTAAGGAATATCTCTGATTAGTTTTGAGAAATTTTCTACTCCCAGAGCCTGATGGCCAGGCTTGTCTGGTGCTAGCCTGGTCAACTAGGCTGTTGCTACAGGTGGTTTGTTGATCCACATATTCATCACAGCTTAGTTAACCTGGCACCTGGTGAAGATACTTATCCAATTTCCTCTTGAAGACTTCTACACTTGTCCCAGAAGTGTTCTTGATATCTTTTGGTAAGATGGTGAATATTCTAGTTCCCCAAATGTTGTGCCCACTACACCCTTGCTTTTTATTGAGTTCATTTTGAACATCCTTCCATTTCTCTCTTTCAAGTATGTTGTTACAGCAGTGTACATATTTGCAATAAGGCCCTTAAGACTTACTGGGAATGCCTTAGGGCTTTAACCCTTTCAGGGTTGGTGCCGTACTAGTACGGCTTACGCGCCAGGGATGGTGCCGTACTAGTACGCGTAAATTCTAACGGCTTCAAATTAAGCGGGAAACAGCTGGTAGGCCTAGATGTAAGAGAATGGGTCTGTGGTTAGTGTGCGTGGTAGGAAAAAATTTGGGGGCCCAGTGGTGCATTGTGGGAATGCCATTTTAGTACACCTTGCTCACCATGCCTCGCGGTAAGAAACTCCCCACTCCTCGGCGAATTGGGACACTTCTGTTCCCCAGTGACAGTTCTAATACAGATGGAAGTGTCATTGAAGATGACTATCAAGGTTTTCTGGAGGTTGTAACTGAAACTAATGACCATAATACCGGTAATAGTGAGAAAAATCCAGGTGACCCTCAACCTTCCACCTCTGGTGCTTAGCCATCTTGTTCATGTTCAGTTGTACCATAATGAAAGAGGAAACTCGTATTTTCCCATATCCAGGACTCAAGATGTGAGCAATGGTGATGATAGTGATAGCGAATATGAACTCCAATCTCTTGAAAACAGTTCCAGTAATGAAAGTGAAGTAGAATATTCTCCAGTGAAGCATCAGTATATACGACGGTATATGCGCTCTGGTAGTGTGCCATATGCTATTCCAAGGGTAAGGAGTACATCTCGGAGTACATCCCGTGGCTGTACAACACGAGCAGATAGTGAAAATGAAGATGATAGTGTTGCAACTGGGAGGGAAAATGTGCATGCATCTATTGGTGGTAGTGGTGATGCCAGCCATGAGGCACCAGCAGTGGGCCATACTGCCACCCACGCCGCTGACTCAGCTGAACTACAACAAAGGTCACAATCCCCCACCCACCCACTACACCAACCTCCACAACCACAACCTCCACAACCACAACCTCCACAACCACAACCTCCACAACCACAACCTCCACAACCATAACCTCCACAACCACAACCTCCACAACCATAACCTCCACAACCACAACCACCTGTCAGTATCCAGTACCCACCAGCAGACCGTACCTAGGATTAGCAGGAAGCTGCCAATTTTGCTCCCAATCCCCATCACTCTGATGAAAGTCAAAGTGGAATACGGCCATCTTGTACACTTGGCAACCATGCCACTGAACTGGAATGTTTCGAGTTATTCTTTGACGAACCCCTGATGGAAATTATTGTCAGGGAAAGCAACAGATACTTCGATTACACCATGGCAAACACAATACTTTCACCAAAATCACGTCTACACCAGTGGAAGATGCATCTTTTTTTTGCCACAATACTGCTTATGCCACATGTGTATAAGCACAGTGTCAAATCATACTGGTCAGCAGACCACCTGATTGCAACCCCAGGTTTCAGTGATATAATAAGAGTGAATCGATTTGTGCTACTATTACGTATGCTTCACTTCTCAGACAAAACCAGGTCTGACAGAAACGACAGGTTATGCAAGACTAGGAATGTGTTTGTGTATCTGAAACAGAAATTCAGTATGTATTTTTATCTCTTCAGGAAGCTTGCTACTGATGAGTCTTTAATTCTGTTCAAAGGAAGACTGTCATTCAAGCAGTATATACTAAGCAAGAGGAAACGCTTTGGTATAAAGTTGTTTGTGCTTTGTGATTGCTACAGTGGTCTTGTATTGGATATAACTGTGTACACTGGAAATAATACAATGTGAGATACAAGGAAGTTACTGGGTATCTCTGGTGATGTGGTTAGAACAATGATGAAACCATATCTTGGTAAGGGGAATATATTATATACTGATAACTGGTACACAAGCCCCTTACTCAGCAATTTCTTGAGAGTGAACATGACAAGACGTGTGTGGCACAGTGCATGGAAATCGTAAACATATGCCCAGGTTCGACGCTGGCACTCATAGAGGCGAGGTGCAGGCGTTTGCTGCCAATGACATCATAGCATTTTGGTGGCATGACAAATGAGATGTCATACTGTTGTCATCAGTTCGCCCTAACGAAATGGCAGACACTGGCAGGCAGCATAGAGAGAGCAATGAACCCATTCTAAAACCTGCAGCTGTGATGGGCTACACCCTCAATATGCATTCAGTGGAGAAATGTGACATGCGGATTGGGTTGGCTGATTGTGTTTGCAAGAGTTATAAGTGGTACATAAAACTCTTTTTGCATATTCTGGACATTTCCATGCTCAATGCTTATAATATATATAAGATGAGGACCAGAAACAAACCACTATATTGCAAATTTTGTTTGTCTGTCATCAGACAAATAATAATCAAGTACCAAGGAACAACACCTGCAATAGAAAACCGCCCACGAAATTATCGACAACTACCTTCTCATCTGAAGCCTGGTGATTGCTTCCTAATGAAACTGCCTGCTACTACTTTCAAGAAAAAAGGCTCAGAAGAGGTATTACGTCTGTGCACATACAAAAAAAAAATGCCCACAACAATGCAGAGACACTTGTTTTATGTGTGAGGAGTGTGAAACATCATAGTGCATGACACCGTGTTTCAAAGAGTTCCACAGGCTGCAGAACTTTGAAGAACATGTCCAGTGACTGTATACACCTACCATCCAACTTACGACTGAGTTCGGTTCCGAGAAACCGGTCGTAAGTCGAAATGGTCCTAAGTCGAACTTTACTATTGAATATCAACAAAACATTTTTGTAATGACTATTTTATTGTTTTATTTTGGTATTTCATGTTTTACTTTACTTTTTATGTTGTTAGTACTATATTTTATACTGTAAGGTTTAGGATAAACACTGTACAATACAAATAGTTGTTTATTTCCCAGAAATTTGGCATAAAAACACGGTCGTAAGTCAAGTGGTCGTAAGTCGAGCAGGTCGTAAGTCGGATGGTAGGTGTATATGTGCATATAATATAGAAAAATTGTAATAAACAACATTTTGTTACTTTGTGTAAACATGTTTTGTTAAACAATATACAGTGGATCCCCGGTTCGCAATGCCATCGGTATCCGATAAATCCGGTATTCGATGCACTGTATCGCAAAAATTTTGCCTTGGTTCCCGTTACAAAACCCGGTATACGCGATTTGTCCGAGACATGTCCATGTGTGGCCTGAACTGCCCTGTGTGTGCCAGTGTTTACAAGCCAGCCAGTGTGCTCTCATCTAAGGATACATTCGGTACATTCCATATTATCACAGTGGTTTTGGTGCTTGTTTCTGCAAAGTAAGTCACCAAGGGCCCCAAGAAAGCTTCTAGTGCCAACCCTTCGAGAACAAGGGTGCTAATGACTATTGAAATGAAGAAAGAGATAATTGCAAAATTCAAAAGTGGAGTGCATGTGTCGGAGCTGGCCAATTTGTATACAAAACCCCAATCAACCATCTCTACTATAGTGACCAGGAAAACGGCAATCAAGGAAGCTGTTGCTGCAAAAGGTGCAACTGTGATTACAAAACAGCGACCGCAAGTGTTAGAAGATGTTGAGAGACTGTTATTGGTGTGGATAAATGAAAAACAGATAGCAGGAGATAGCATCTTTCAAGTGATCATTTGTGAAAAGGCTAGGCAGTTGCATGATGGTTTGGTTAAGCAATTGCCTGCAACTAGTGGTAATGTGAGTGAATTTAAGGCCAGCAAAGGTTGGGTTGAAAGATTTAAGAATTGTAGTGGCATACATAGTGTGATTAGGCATGGTGAGGCTGCCAGTTCAGACCGAAAAGCAGCTGAAAAATATGTGAAGGAATTCAAGGATTACATAGACAGTGAAGAATTTAAACCTGAACAAGTGTTTAATTGCGACGAAACAGGCCTGTTTTGGAAGAAATTGCCAAGCAGGACCTACATTACTCAGGAGGAAAAGGCACTCCCAGGACATAAGCCTATGAAAGACAGGCTTACTCTTCTGATGTATGCCAATGCTAGTGGTGATTGCAAAGTGAAGCCTTTATTGGGGTATCACTCAGAAACTCCCAGAGCGTTCAGGCAAAAGAATATCCTCAAGGCTAATTTGTGTGTGCTGTGGAGGGCAAACACTAAGGCATGGGTCACTAGGGACTTCTATGACTGGTTACACCATGCATTTGCCCCCAATGTGAAAAATTACCTAATTGAAAAGAAATTAGACCTTAAGTGCCTCCTGGTATTAGACAATGCCCCTGGTCATTCTACAGACTTGGCAGAGCGGCTTTCTGGGGACATGAGCTTCATTAAGGTCAATTTTTTGCCTCCTAATACCACTCCTCTCCTGCAGCCCATGGACCAGCAGGTCATTTCCAACTTCAAGAAACTGTACATAGAAGCTATGTTTGAAAGGTGCTTTGAAGTGACCACAGACACTCTATTGACTCTAAGAGAGTTTTGGAAGGATCACTTTAATATCCTCAATTGTGTAAACCTTATAGGTAAGGCTTGGGTGGGAGTGACTAAGAGAACCTTGAACTCTACCTGGAAAAAACTGTGGATAGAATGTGTAGACAAAAGGGATTTTGAAGGGTTTGAGAGTAACCCTGGGAATCCTATGCCAGTTGAGGAATCCATTGTGGCATTGGGAAAGTCTTTGGGGTTGGAGGTTAGTGGGGAGGATGTGGAAGAGTTGGAGGAGAACAATGATGAGCTAACTACTGATGAGCTGCAAGATCATCTTCAATAGCAAGAGGCCAGACCTGAGGAAACTGCTTCGGAGGATGGGATGGAGAAATTGAAGAAGTTGCCTACTTCAAAGATTAAGGAAATGTGTGCAAAGTGGCTTGAAGTGCAAAGCTTTTTTGATGAAAATCACCCTCACACAGCTACTGCAAGCCGTGTTGGCAACCTGTACAATGACACTGTTGTGAACCACTTTAGGAAAGTCATACAGGAATGAGAGGTACAAGCCTCTATGGACAGATTTGTTGTGCGCCAGAAGTCCAGTGACTCTCAAGCTGGTCCTAGTGGCATTAAAAGAAGAAGGGAAGTAACCCCGGAAAAGGACTTGGTACCTCAAGTCCTAATGGAGGGGGATTCCCCTTCTAAACAATAAGTTCGACACTCTCCCCTCCTCCCATCTCATCAGTCATCACCAGATCTTCATTAAAGGTAAGTGTCATGTATTCTATTGTTAGCAGAGTACATACTACAAACTGTGCATGTCTTCTTCAGTTTGTGTGCATTAAACTTAATATTTCATGTGGTAAAAGTTTTTTTTTTTTTTATACTTTTGGGTGTCTTGCACGGATTAATTTGATTTCCATCATTTCTTATGGGGAAAACTGATTCGCTTTCTGATAATTTTGGTTTACGATGAGCTCTCAGGAATGGATTAATATCACAAACCGGGGGTCCACTGTAATGACAACAGTGTTTGTGAAAATATTAAAAAATAATAGAGAAAGGTAGAAAAAGCAAAATAAACGATTACCCAGTGACCGGCAGTCGCCGATGTTGCCATATGCGGTTCAATTTCTGTCAACTTCATGCTTCCATATCCCGGTAAGTATTGATGGCAAAAAAAAAATTTTTTTTAGCCTATAAAATTAAAAAAAAAAAAAAAATCTTCATAAATTTTTTTTTTTCAAATATTTTCTGACCCTGAGAACAAGTTTGGGAGAGGGTCTGTCGACCCTGAAAGGGTTAAAGCACTCCTACTAATTTAAATGCTTTATTGGCTCTACACTTGCTGTAAATGATCTCTGTTTCTGTTCCAGCTCTGATATTTCACCTGCTCTGAATGTGGCCATTAATACTGAGCAATATTCCAAATGAGAGAGCACAAATGATTTGAAAAATGTTACCACTGGCATTATTTCCCTTGTTGTGAAGGTTCTCAATATCCATCCCGTCATCCTATTGGTTGTCGTGACCTTAATCTTATTGTGTTCTTTGAAAGAAGGGTCAGCTGACATAATTATTCTCAAGTCTTCCACATGTTCCTATTGTTCTATCTGACAATCCTCTCGAGTTTTGTATAGTGTCCCTTTTGACTTCATTCTTTTCATACCTAAGCAGATGGAAATTATCTCATTGATCATCATATTCTCCACTGCTCAATGGAAAACACTGCTTATATCTTCCTTCAACTGCTTTCATGCTTATTTTGGTGTCATCTGCAAATGATGATACAAAACTGGGATGGATGGATAGTTTGATCTATGACTGCTATGAGGAGAAAAAGTATAAGTGCCAGGACAGTGCCTTGATGAACTGAGCTTTTTACCTTGCTGATGCTGGTTTGTGTGTTAGGAACCTAAAAATGCATCTGCCTACCTTCCCTATAATGCCTATGGCCCTCATTTTGTGTGCAATCACCCCATGATTGCATATGTTTAATGCCTTACCAAAATAGGTGATTTTTCACATCTGCATTTTGGTTTTCTTCCAATGCCTCCATAATTCTGTCATAGTAGTTCAGCAGTTGGGATAGGCATAATCATCCAGTTCTAAAACTGTGTTGGTCTGGGCTATGAAGATTGTACTGTTCCATGAAGTTTGTAATCTGACATCTCATCACTCTATCGACGATTTTATTAATGTGGGAAGTTAGGGCTACTGGTCTGTTATTTTTAGCTAGTGCTTTAATACTTATTTTTCTCTATTTTCCCCATATATTCTTAACCTTGAATAAAATTAATTTTAATAAAGACTCAATTTTCAGACTTTAACCCAGGGATACCTAAAAGATGGATACCTGAAAGATGGATACCTGAAGGATAAACACCTGAAGAATACACCTACCATTCGACTTACGACCTGCTTGACTTACGACCACTCGACTTACGACCGTGTTTTTTTTGCCAAATTTCTGGGAAATAAACAACTATTTGTGTTGTACACAGTGTTTATCCTAAACCTTACAGTATAAAATACAGTACTAACTGCATAAAAAGTAAAGTAAAACATGAAATACCAAAATAAAACAATAAAATAAAGGCATTACAAAAATGTGATGTTGATATTCAGTAGTAAAGTTCGACTTACGTCCATTTCGACTTACGACCGGTTTCTTGGAACCGAACTCGGTCGTAAGTCGGATGGTAGGTGTATTTCCAGGGGTCTACAGCATAAATATTTCAACACTCTGAACAATTTTTGTCACCAGACACTACAGGCTACAAGTTGTCAACATTTAATACACCATAAAAATTTAAGTTTTCATTAGCTTCAGTTATCTCTTTGTAGTTACACAATATTCGGTTATTACTGCTCTACAACCCTGTAAGAAAAATTGCCATTTGATTTTTAGGAAATGCTTACCAATGCAGAATGAAAGGTTAATAACTCTTGAGTAATACTGTATAAATCAAACAGTAAATCAGCTCTTATTGTAAGACATGATACCTGCACAGATCAGAAATACACACTTTCTTGTTCAGTTTATGTTATTTCAATCTGCTCTTACACTGAAACTTTGACTGCTACAAAAGACAAATCCACTAATGTATTTGGAATAATTGTGATCAATTTTACAAACACTTGTTTCTGCACAGAATATCAGTGTTGCAAGTTTAAGTGTAGTTAGTGATGCTCCATTATTAACCCTTAAACTGTCCAAACGTAGATCTATGTGTGGGGGGCTCCAAACGTAAATCTACGATTTTTTTTTACATGCTTTCAAATGGGGAAAATCAAGGTTGGAGCGCTACACACGTGAACGTAAGGGTTAAGTGTCACAACACACAATATTTTGTGCAGTTATATAAAGGAAAAAAAACTGAAGCAAACTGTATGTATCAAGAAGTGTAAAAAGGTTTTATAAAAACATTGCATTTATATATAAAGTGTAAAAAAATATATCAGAAAATATACTGAAATTAGGTTGGCGAACCCTGACAAAAGGAAAATTTAATGAATAAAATCTATACCCTTTGAGGGTTGAGAGGCCCCCCCCCCCAAAAAAAAAAGTTTCTTATGAAATGATAGAGAATCTTTCCCGATCATAATGACACCAAAAGTGTGAAATTTGATGGAAAATTTATGGAATTATGCTCTTGTGAAGTTAGCAGTCTTGACGACGTTTACGCATTGGCGATTTCGCCCACTTTGAGCCAATTCCTATGTACCAGTAGACAAAAATCATAGCTATTTCACTAGAGCTCCATTTGTTCTATCGAATGAATACAAGAAACCACCCATTTAGCGACTTCAACTATCCAATAAGTGGTCGGAAATTGGCAATTTGGCCAATTTCACACAAATTTCAAAAGATGCCAATTTCAAAATAGGGTCCAGAATAATCAAGACAGACATTCCTGGCACTAAAATAACATTTTCTCTGTTCATTAGTCACGTCTCTAGGCCCCTCTTACATTTCTTTTGCTTTCTATTTTGAATTTTTTTCTCACAAAAAATAGATTTACTCTTATGCAGACTACTGCATTATTGTAAAAATGGTACAAATAATATCAGTGCACCTGTGAAAGATTATCAGACTCGCCAGTTGACGTACGTGTACTGGACGCGTGGCGTGATTTGTTTACTCTTGAACACTGGTAAAAATCGAACATTTCAACTACTTTAAGCTCAATTTCAAGGTACTTTTCATTGTGAAACCAATCAAAGTCATCTCTATTTCTGTAATATGTCTTCCATTCTATCAACTGAGACCAAGAAAATGAGACTACAACCGTAAATACCATATGAAAATACACTGCAAAATCGCTGTTTTAAACCAAAAACGTGGTCAGAGTTTTTTTTTTTTATCTCATTATGCACTGCGTGCTTCAAGTTTTTTTTTATGCTGCGCACACTGACCACACAGACCCATTCTTTCATATGTAGGCCTACCAGCTTTCTCTCGCTAGGTTTGAAGGCGCTAGAATTTACGAGCACAGTGGACCCACGGATTTTGTAGTCATCGGATTTTGTAATATTTGGAAATAGTAACATTTTCTGGTCAAAATATTGGCTCAAGGATCGTCATTGAGCTCAGTAATAGTCATTTGTCCTGAACGCGTCCACATGGCAACAGCAGCCCGACACTCGGTGTGCCATTGTTTATCAGCCAGTGAGCAGGATCCCACTCATTCATACGATACATTTAGTATTATTCCATTCTTTTTAGTGCTTGCAACTGCTAAATAAGCCACCATGGGCCCAAAGGAAGTTCCTAGTGCCAGCTAACCCTTTCTTAAAGGGCTGAGAGAGAGGGGAGAATGTGCCTTCTTCAGTGATTCTGCGATATGTACGATACCAAAGCAGCAGGAGTTGATAAAGGCCATAGCGCCAGCCAGCGATAAAGTGTAGCATTAACAGTACAGCAAGTAAGTTAAGCGATTAATCAAAAGAAAAAGGACAGCACGAAACTGACTCCTCCAATGTTGTTGGAAGTATATAGTGTGACACTGACAACACCGATGCCACCATCACTACCACTATGTAAGACTTATCTTTCAGTGGCCCTTTTACACCCAACAACAACACAGCAACACTCGTCACATACTAATGATATATTTTATTCATTCTAGAGTTAATTATCGTGTTATTATGTTATTAATATTGTTTATTATGTCATTAGATGAATTGTGCTGGATAAATAAGCCGGAGAGTTGATATCAATGTCATATTGAAGGACTATCTTGTCCTGTCTCCCGACACACTCCCCTGCCACCACCACGATTCCTAACATATGCCAGAAAGAGACCTCTCTGAGGCACTTTTTTGAGCGACAGGGGTTCAGTGACTCTCAAGCTGGTCTTAGTGGCATTAAAAAACGAAAAAGGGAAGTAACCCAGGAAAAGGACTTGGTACCTGAAGTCTTTATGGAAGAGGATTCCCCTTCCAAACAATAGTACACCTCCATCCTCTCCCCTCCTCCCATCTTATCACTCATCAACAAGTCTTCAATAAAGGTGTCATTTTATTGTTTTATTCTGCATGTCTCATTGTTTTCTGTGTAGGTAAATGTATATTTCATGTAAGTAATTTTTTTTAATACTTCTGGGTGTCTGAAATGGATTAATTGGATTTACATTATTTCTTAAGGGAAAAATGAATTCAGAAATCATCAGATTCGGGTTTAATCACTCTCTTTGGAACGGATTAATTACCATAACTGGGGGTCCACTGTACTAGTACGGCACCAACCCTGGTGTGCAAGCTGTACTAGTACGGCATTGACCCTGAAAAGGTTAAATAATGAAAATATAATTGATTTGTAAAGACTTCTACATAATGTATCCTACAGGAAGCCACAAATTTTTTTCTTAAACTACTTATTTTACACAAAGTTGTAAAACATACCTTAAACTTTCTTTCCTGTTCATCCCACCACGCTTCAAATGTTTTGAACGCTGTTGCTTCAATCATTCTCTTGTTAAAATCCCTTTTAAGAATATTCTTCAGTTCTTCAATAACAGTGTCAAGCACTGCACTGAAAGGAAATAATATGTAAGTAACAATACTGAACTTTGTGCCTAAAATTACAAGTATTAGTTCACTGACTAATAAGTAAAACTACTTCATAAATAACACTTTCTGCTCAACGTTATTTATAAATTGTTGCGGAAGAGATTTTTTACCTTATGGGATTAAATATAAAAAACTATTTGTATTTATGCAGACATAACATTAAGTGGAGCTGTTGGTGAGAAGCTCTGTTCTCACTCCAGTAGGTTTTTATTTCTGGGGGGTCACTCGAAGGCTTCTGAATTATGCAAAGAATATTCAGTGTAGCAAATTTGTGGATGAGCATCAACACAAGTAACATTATCACTCTTAATACCATTAGCAATGTATCTGTTGATGGGACATCTTTTCTGCATTTGTGTAGAAATAATAAGACAGCATTAATGCTACATTTTTTTATTTTCCCTATTATTTCAGGCTTACAAGACATCCAATACTGCATTCTTACACAATGTCACTGAAATTTTTCACACAAAAAAGCAAAAAAGATAATTTCTATATACAGTACAACACAGAAATAGTCTGAAAAATAAGGTAAAATAAATATAGAACAACTATGTACAAATACACACATCATACACATACTTCATGCTGTTTGAAAACAGAGCCTCAAATATTCAACTCAACATACTGTTAAATGGTTCCCCTATATCAAGACACATTGAGGGCAAATTTCTAGGTCTTCTCCTTGACTGTAATCTTAAATTTCAGTCCCATACCCATCACATAGCTTAGAAAATTTCCAAATTAGTAGGAATCCTTTCCAAGATATGATACTATGTACCACAAATGACTCTCCTTACCCTGTACCATTCTCTAATATATCCTTACCTCACCTATGGTATTTGTGTCTGGGGCTCAACCACCTTAGACCCTTAATAATACAAAAACAAAGCTGCTGTGCGGGTGATAACCAGCTCCTGTGCTAGACAGCACACACCACCACTTTTCAAGACTCAACTTACTAAAAATACAAGACATACACTCTTATTATTGTGCCTACTACATATACAGAACTTTAAACTCCACTGTAAACCCTCCCCTAAAACTACTCCTCGACAGTTACAACAGAATGGACAGTCACAATACAAGGCATAAGGCACTTTTCAACATCCCTCAAGTCAGACTCTCACTATGCAAGAACGCTATGCACATAAAAGGCCCAAAGATCTGGAACTCGCTATTGGAACAGGTCAAGGATCCCATAACAGCTTATAAATTTAGGACTTTGCTAAAAAATCATCTTATCTCACAATATTAACTAAATTAACCAAACATCTGCTAAATAGTTTTATCATGTGACATCTAGGCTCTCAATTCTGCCAATCCATAAAATCATTTCATTTCTCAATATTAACCAAATCTGCCAAAATATCTGCTAATTAGTCTTATGATGTGACCTCCTGGCTTTTAATTCTGCCATTCCATAAAATATTACCTCCTGCACCATTATTTGTGAGTTAGATTTTGTACTAAGTTTACATAAGATTTATTAAGTTCAAATAAGATTGTAAAACAGCTAACCACTATTCCATGTTTAGTTTTAGGTATAGTTACTATGTACTATTATCTTATCTAGTTTTAATTAGTTACTATGTATTAGGATTAGTTTGCCTGAAATGCCTCGGCATGATAGTGGCTATCTTTATACTTAGCAAATCAAAATTGTAATTACACATTGTAACCTTTACAAAGAAATAAACTTTATTTATTTATTTGATTTTATTTATAAAAGATGGATGACTGATGTGAAGTTTATAAATGTCTCATGATATATTCCAAAAGTATAGTACAGTGTTGACAAAAATAAGCCTTGCACTCTACCCTGTTTTACAAGAAAAATTAACTTTGAATGCCAAAAAAAGTACAAGTACTCCTCACTTAATGACCTACCTGTTTAATGACCACTCAGACTTACAACCAGCTCTCTGACCAATGTGCTTTATGTGCATTTTACTTTTTTAATGATTTTAATGCCTAATTCTATTTTTAATAAACTGTTTCGTTTCTAGGAAGGAAGAACAGAACTATGCTCCCCGTCACAACCCCACTGAATGCAATCCATACTATACAACAGCCTATGTGTTGAACACTTCTCTCTATAGGTACTTGGGGTTGCACCTGTTGCTACCACAAGAGTGACAAACTTTTCCTGGGATGCTTTGGATGCATCTAAAATTGGATTCATCACTAAACATCACCTTACTCTACTGCTCTAGACTCCAATGCTTCAATTTACTATGCAAGTCCAACTTTTCGGTAGTTATAGCCTTTTATAACAGCAGTTTTACAGTTGTGCTGTTTGAGGGAAGGTAGAGGTCTTTCTGCAGTCCTTGATGTCTAGTCCTCTCTAACACATCTTTAACAAGATTTAGGTGGGTTTTCTTTGCTTCGGATGAAACTAGTCTTTTCAGTAACCGATCCATCACTGTCAAGGTCGTCTTAGAATTGCCATGGGTTAGTTTAGGAGCAGGAACCATGGTGGCGAGAATGTCATATAGCCACCAGAGAAGACAATGCCAACTCAGATTGCTGTTTGCCATGCTATTTCCTTCATGGAGATGTTTTCTTCCTTCAAGGCCAATAAGCAGGCCCTCTCCCCCTTAGAAAGGTAGTTCCCATGCATGTTTATAATATAGATATTTGGGAGTGGACGTGTCAGCGGATGGGTCTATGAAAGATGAGGTGAATCATAGAATTGATGAGGGAAAAAGAGTGAGTGGTGCACTTAGGAGTCTGTGGAGACAAAGAACTTTGTCCTTGGAGGCAAAGAGGGGAATGTATGAGAGTATAGTTTTACCAACGCTCTTATATGGGTGTGAAGCGTGGGTGATGAATGTTGCAGCGAGGAGAAGGCTGGAGGCAGTGGAGATGTCATGTCTGAGGGCAATGTGTGGTGTGAATATAATGCAGAGAATTCGTAGTTTGGAAGTTAGGAGGAGGTGCGGGATTACCAAAACTGTTGTCCAGAGGGCTGAGGAAGGGTTGTTGAGGTGGTTCGGACATGTAGAGAGAATGGAGCGAAACAGAATGACTTCAAGAGTGTATCAGTCTGTAGTGGAAGGAAGGCGGGGTAGGGGTCGGCCTAGGAAGGGTTGGAGGGAGGGGGTAAAGGAGGTTTTGTGTGCGAGGGGCTTGGACTTCCAGCAGGCATGCGTGAGCGTGTTTGATAGGAGTGAATGGAGACAAATGGTTTTTAATACTTGACGTGCTGTTGGAGTGTGAGCAAAGTAACATTTATGAAGGGATTCAGGGAAACCGGCAGGCCGGACTTGAGTCCTGGAGATGGGAAGTACAGTGCCTGCACTCTGAAGGAGGGGTGTTAATGTTGCAGTTTAAAAACTGTAGTGTAAAGCACCCTTCTGGCAAGACAGTGATGGAGTGAATGATGGTGAAAGTTTTTCTTTTTCGGGCCACCCTGCCTTGGTGGAAATCGGCCGGTGTGATAATAAAAATAAATAATTAAAAATAACACCAAAATAGCATAATGGTGTAATTAAAAACAAAATCCATCTGTCACAAAAAACGATACCTTACTGCCACTGTTGTGTGTGTACTAAGGATGCAACAGATTGCTGCTACACACTCAAGGCATGTACACAACTACCAAATACATGAAATGTAAACAAATTAAACAAGTTTAACACTTTCAGCATTGCAACTCTGCTCACAAACTTGCTCCCAGGGTCGAAGAATTAAAAAAAAAAAAAAAAAAAAAACTCTAGCTTATGAAATGATAATCCTTTTCCGAAGGTAATGAAACCAAAAGTATGAAATTTGATGGAAAACTTATGGAATTATGCTCTTGCAAAGTTAGCGGTCTCAGCGATATTTACACATCAGCAATTTCGCCAATTCTATTGTATTGTACCAGACAACCAAACTCACAGCTATTTTGCTAGTCTTCCTTATATTTTATTAAATGAGGACAAGAAACTGCCCATTTACCTATTTCAACTAACCAATAAAGTGCTCAGAAATTGGTAATTTGGCCAACTGCACACAAAATTCAACAAATACCAGTTTGAAAACAGGGTCCAAAATAAACCATGTAGACATTCCTGGTACTAAATAAATATTTTCTCTGCTCCTTAGTCACATCTCCAGGACCCTCTTATATTATCCTTGCTTTTCATTTTGAATTTATATTCACACAAAAATTTTAAAATTTACTTTTATGCAGACTACTGCATTACTGTAATAATTGTATAAATAATGTCAGTGCATTCCTAAATGTGTATTAGACTGGCCAGTTGGATAGCCTATGTGTACTCTGGAATATCAACAAAAATCAAACACTTCCACTACTTTGAGGTCACTTTCGAACTACTTTCAGTCCTGAAACTAACCAAAATCATCACTATCGATGTATCTTCCATTCTATCAAATGAGACCAAGAAACCGAAAATACAACCATAAAAACCATATGAAGATACACCGCGGTCACTGTTTTAAACCAAAAGCACAGTCGCAGTTTTTTCCTCACTATGCACTGTGAGCTGCAGGATATTTTTTTATATGGTGCACGCTTACCGTATAGACCCATTCTCTCATATCTAGGCCCAAATTTATGGCTCACAGCTTATCTGAGTGGGCTGAGCTTGTGGCATCATATTACAGGACTGACAATGGCTTCAAAATTGTGATACAATGGGACCAACACACTAGCAAAATATCTTGATCCTTTCAATTCTTGAAAAATCTGGATGCAGGGGGGCAAGATTTTTTTTTTGACACTGCAGACAAATACATTAATTATTTAAGAAAGATATATACAGTGGCAGTTTGGAGGGATATGTTGTGTATCTTTATACGTATATGCTTCTTCTAAACTGTTGTGTTCTGAGCACCTCTGCAAAAACAGTGATAATGTGAGTGTGGTGAAAGTGTTGAATGATGATGAAAGTATTTTATTTTTGGGGATTTTCTTTCTTTCTTGGATCACCCTGCCTCGGTGGGAGACGGCCGACTTGTTGAAAAAAAAAAAAAATATAGTGGTACCTCGAGTTTCGAACAGCTCCCAACTCGAACAATTATTTAAGTGTATTAAGTGTATGAAAATAAGAAAAATTTTTGGAGTGAGTTAAACAAGTTAAGAAAGCCCAGGGAACGTATGGATTTGTCAGTTAAAAACAGAGTAGGGGAGTTAGTAGATGGGGAGAGGGAGGTATTAGGTAGATGGCGAGAATATTTTGAGGAACTTTTAAATGTTGAGGAAGAAAGGGAGGTGGTAATTTCATGCACTGGCAAGGGAGGTATACCATCTTTTAGGAGTGAAGAAGAGCAGAATGTAAGTGTGGGGGAGGTACGTGAGGCATTACGGAGAATGAAAGGGGGTAAAGCAGCTGGAACTGATGGGATCATGACAGAAATGTTAAAAGCAGGGGAGGATATAGTGTTGGAGTGGTTGGTACTTTTGTTTAATAAATGTATGAAAGAGGGGAAGGTACCTAGGGAATGGCAGAGAGCATGTATAGTCCCTTTATATAAAGGGAAGGGGGGACAAAAGAGATTGTAAAAATTATAGAGGAATAAGTTTATTGAGAATACCAGGAAAAGTGTACAGTAGGGTTATTATTCAAAGAATTAGAGGTAAGACAGAATGTAGGATTGCGGATGAGCAAGGAGGTTTCAGAGTGGGTAGGGGATGTGTAGATCAAGTGTTTACATTGAAGCATATATGTGAACAGTATTTAGATAAAGATAGGGAAGTTTTTACTGCATTTATGGATTTAGAAAAGGCATATGATAGAGTGGATAGAGGAGCAATGTGGCAGATGTTACAAGTATATGGAATCGGTGATAAGTTACTAAATGCTGTAAAGAGCTTTTATGAGGATAGTGAGGCTCAGGTTTGAGTGTGGAGAAGAGAGGGAGACTACTTCCCGGTAAAAGTAGGTCTTAGACAGGGATGTGTAATGTCACCATGGTTGTTTAATATATTTATAGATGGGGTTGTAAAAGAAGTAAATGCTAGGGTGTTTGGGAGAGGGATGGGATTAAATTATGGGGAATCAAATACAAAATGGGAATTGACACAGTTACTTTTTGCTGATGATACTGTGCTTATGGGAGATTCTAAAGAAAAATTGCAAAGGTTAGTGGATGAGTTTGGGAGTGTGTGTAAAGGTAGAAAGTTGAAAGTGAACATAGAAAAGAGAAAGGTGATGAGGGTATCAAATGATTTAGACAAAGAAAAATTGGATATCAAATTGGGGAGGAGGAGAAGCATGGAAGAAATGAATGTTTTCAGATACTTGGGAGTTGATGTGTCGGCGGATGGATTTATGAAGGATGAGGTTAATCATAGAATTGATGAGGGAAAAAAGGTGAGTGGTGCGTTGAGGTATATGTGGAGACAAAAAATGTTATCTATGGAGGCAAAAAAGGGAATGTATGGAAGTATAGTAGTACCAACACTCTTATATGGGTGTGAAGCTTGGGTTGTGAATGCAGCAGCAAGGAGGCGGTTGGAGGCAGTGGAGATGTCCTGTCTAAGGGCAATGTGTGGTGTAAATATTATGCAGAAAATTCGGAGTGTGGAAATTAGGAGAAGGTGTGGAGTTAATAAAAGTATTAGTCAGAGGGCAGAAGAGGGGTTGTTGAGGTGGTTTGGTCATTTAGAGAGAATGGCTCAGAGTAGAATGACATGGAGAGCATTTAAATCTGTAGGAGAAGGAAGGCGGGGTAGGGGTCGTCCTCGAAAAGGTTGGAAGGAAGGAGTAAGGGAGGTTTTGTGGGCGAGGGGCTTGGACTTCCAGCAGGCGTGCATGAGCGTGTTCGATAGGAGTGAATGGAGACGAATGGTGTTTGGGACCTGACGATCTGTTGGAGTGTGAGCAGGGTAATATTTAGTGAAGGGATTCAGGGAAACCAGTTATTTTTATATAGCCGGACTTGAGTCCTGGAAATGGGAAGTACAATGCCTGCACTCTAAAGGAGGGGTTTGGGATATTAGCAGTTTGGAGGGATATGTTGTGTATCTTTATACGTATATGCTTCTAAACTGTTGTGTTCTAAGCACCTCTGCAAAAACAGTGATTATGTGTGAGTGAGGTGAAAGTGTTGAATGATGATGAAAGTATTTTCTTTCTGGGGATTTTCTTTCTTTTTAAGTCACCCTGCCTCGGTGGGAGACGGCCGACTTGTTGAAAAAAAAAAAAAAAATTGAAAGTGCTTTTTTAAGTGTATTTTTGGGGGTCTGAAATGAACTAATCTAATTTACATTACATATTCCTCATGGAAACAAATTTGTTCGGTATCGACACTCGAACAGCCTTCTGGAACGAATTAAGTTTGTAACTCGAGTTACCGCTGTACTGCAACATATCTATGGCCCCAACCAAAGCTTGCCTTATGACTCATCTATTGCAAATTTACATTAATCTCCAAAACACTAAGACAAAAGTTTTAAAAACTGATCACTGGTAGAAACAATGTCCTAATTATATTTTAAGAACCATTCTTCTTCACTACAAATATTTTCCTCATACAGTATATCCATATAAACAAGACATACTGATCTGCCAAATATACCACAAGGAAGGTCTCATACACATCTCCAAAGCAGTGCAGGACTATTTAAGTTTCAGTACTACAATTGCAATTATTTACACAGCATGTTGCTACAATAGCCGAGTTGTGTATGGTGTCCCATCATCAGTTTATCACACTCCACAATTTTTTTTTTTTTAATTTCCAGTAGCTGTAGCACTTACTAGTTCTTCTTACATACCATCCCACTTATAACACTGTGAGCAGGAACTTCCTAGTATGCTGTTAGCATCTTTTCTACACCAATTTACTAATGCTTTCCTTTGTTCATATTACTGTTAAGTGTTGGGAAATCTTCTGTATCTATTCTTTGGAATCCTTTTCATGTTTCAATTTGTGGTTATCATGTCTGCTTTTCCTATCATCAAATGATGATTTATACTATACCTAAGGGTAACAGCCTCCAGCCTCCTCCTCACTGCAGCATTTACAACATATGGATCACACCCATAAGAGTGTTGGTACCACCATACTCTTGTACATTCCCTTCTTTCCCTCCATGGGTAAGATTTTTTGTCTCCACAGACACCTCAACGCACCACTCATCTTTTTACCTTCATCAATTCTAAGGTTAACCTTGTCCTTCATAAACCCATCTGCTGACAAATCTACTCCCAAATATCTGAACACATTCACTTCTTCCATACTCCCTCCAATTTTTCTTTACCTAATTCGTTTGATACCCTCATCACTTTACCCCTATCTATGTTCACTTTCAACTTTCTTTACACACCCTCCCAAACTCGTCTACTAACCTTTGCAACTTCTCTTTAGAATCTCCCAAAAACACAGTATTATCAGCAAAAAGTAACTGTGTCAACTTCTATTTTGTATTTGATTCTCCATAATTTAATTCCACCCCTCTCCCCAACACCCTGGCATTTACTTCTTTTACAACCCCATCTATAAATATGTTAAACAACCATGGTGACATTACACATCACTGCCTAAGGCCTACTTTTACTGGGAAGTAATCTCCCTCTCTCCTACACACCCTAACCTGAGCCTCACTATCCTCATAAAAACTCTTTACAGCATTTATTAACTTACTAACTACTGTATTCCATACATTTGCAACATCTGCCACACTGCTTCCTTATCCACCATATCATTTGCCTTTTCAAAATCCATAAATGCAATGAAAACATCCCTACCTTTATCTTAATATTGTTCACTTATATGCTTCATGTAAACACTTGATCTACATATTCTAAAACCTCCTTGTTCCTCTGCAATCCTGCTTTCTGTCTTATCCCCTAATTCTTTCAATAATAACCCTACCATACACTGGTATACTCAGTAAACTTCTTTCCCTATAATTTTTACAATATCTTTTGTCCCTCTTTTCCTTTATATAAAGAAATTATGCATTCTCTCTGCCAATCCGTAGGTACCTTTCCCTCTTTCAAACATTTACTGAACAAAAGTATAAACCACTCCAAAACTTCCCCCTGATCCCTGCTTTTAACATATCTGTCGTGATCCCATCAATTCCAGCTGCTTTACCCCCTTTCATTCTATGTAATGCCTCATGCGTCTCCCCCACATTCACATCCTGCTCTTCTTCACTCCTAAAAGATGTTATACCTCCCTGGCCAATGCATGAAATTATGGCCTCCCTCTCTTCATCAACATTTAACAGTTCATCAAAATATTTCTATCTTCCTAATACCTCCAACTCCCCATCTACTAACTCTCCTATTCTGTTTTTAAATGTCAAATCCATTTGTTCCCTAGGCTTTAACCTATTTATCTCCAATTTTTTTTTTTCAACAAGTCAGCCGTCTCCCACCGAGGCAAGGTGACCCAAAAAAGAAAAAATCCCCAAAAAGAAAATACTTTCATCATCATTCAACACTTTCACCACACTCACACATTATCACTGTTTTTGCAGAGGTGCTCAGAATACAACAGTTTAGAAGCATATACGTATAAAGATACACAACATATCCCTCCAAACTGCCAATATCCCAAACCCCTCCTTTAAAGTGCAGGCATTGTACTTCCCATTTCCAGGACTCAAGTCCGACTATATGAAAATAACCGGTTTCCCTGAATCCCTTCACTAAATATTACCCTGCTCACACTCCAACAGATCGTCAGATCCCAAGTATCATTCGTCTCCATTCACTCCTATCTAACACGCTCATGCACGCTTGCTGGAAGTCCAAGCCCCTCTCCCACAAAACCTCCTTTACCCCCTCTTTCCAACCCTTTCGAGGACGACCCCTACCCCTCCTTCCTTCCCCTATAGATTTATATGCTTTCCATGTCATTCTACTTTGATCCATTCTCTCTAAATGACCAAACCACCTCAACAACCCCTCTTCTGCCCTCTGACTAATGCTTTTATTAACTCCACACCTTCTCCTAATTTCCACACTCCGAATTTTCTGCATAATATTTACACCACACATTGCCCTTATTCTCAGCAAAATCTGTTGACAGTATCACCCATTCA
Organism: Cherax quadricarinatus; assembly: GCF_038502225.1. Lineage (NCBI taxonomy): Eukaryota > Metazoa > Arthropoda > Malacostraca > Decapoda > Parastacidae > Cherax > Cherax quadricarinatus. The sequence continues at coordinate 41,218,741 of NC_091299.1, read as the reverse complement.
CCTCACTCAATCAGTTTTTGTGGAAGCAATATAAAATTGCATAATACAATTCACAGTACAGTGCACAAATTCCTATAATTTGTTTTAAGCTGAATCAAAACCTAAAAAAAAAAAAAAAAAAAAAAAAAAAAAAAAAAAAAAAAAAAAAAAAAAAAAAAAAAAAAAAAAAAAGTGCCACTTACTTTATTGTTGGGTCATGATATTCTCCACTTTTATGAGTAGAATCGGTATGATCTTGAGTTGGTGGGTAACCAGGACCAAAATATGGAGGGTAGGGGGTTTGGCCAGGTATACTCGTCCCTGGAGGTGGGTGAGTAATAGCCGAGTAACCTGGAGGAAGGGCCATATATCCTGGATTATATCCCGGATACCCAGAAACAAAATTGGAAGGGTAACCAGGGGGCGGCTGCCACGCATATGTAGTTTCCTGTGGTATGGGTGGAGGTGGATAGCCAGGTGGGAGGTAAGATGGAGGGTAGGCAGGTGGTGGCCCAAAATGGGAGTAGCCAGGTGGAGGAACAGTAAAAGGTGCACTTGGAGTGGATACAGTGGTGCCTGCTGGAGGTATGGGAACATCTTGATGTAAAATTGGGTCTTCTGTTGAACTTAAACTAGATAAACTCATTCTATCATCATCTATTCCATTCACTTGATTTTCTTCTAGCATATTTTCTGTTTTCACTTCACATTTTATATCTTTTCTATCATCATTCACTTTACTTTCTTTGTCTTTTCTTTTCACTTTCTTTCTCTTTAACTTTTTTAACCTCTCCCTATTTTCCTCTCTTTCTCTTCTCTGTGCCTCCATTTTTAGTTCATTTCCCTTTTCCTGCCAATATACATACATTTCTTTTGAAATAAAGGGAGACGGTGGAGTTGATAATGGTTCTAAAATATTTTCAAGTATAGCCCACTTAGATTTACCCTCCCCCCCACTGGAGTCTTTTGAACCCTCTCCAACCTCACTTTCACTTCCTGTGTCTGAATAAGAATCTGAGTCTGAGTTCGTAACACTACTACTAGAACTTGTTTGAACACTTGATACCTTGTCTTTCACTTTTTTCTCCTCCTGATTTGCACCCTCTTTTTTCTCCTCGTCTTCATCACTTCCCAATCCAAGAGCAAGGAATGGAGGAGCCATCCCACTATCTTTATTCTGCAATAGCATAGCAATTCTCGTATCCAAATCCAAATTAGATTTGTCTTCCTCCTCTTCTGATTCATGCTTAGGTTTGCAAGTGACAGCATTTTCAATGGTCTCATGTCTGTCATCAAGTTTGGGTCTCCCAGTGACAGTCTTGTTATCAAAAGAACTATTATTGTGAGAATTGCGCTGGTACTCAAGGGAATGGTATCGTGATGCATCCCAAGAATGGCGTGAATTTGTTGTGAGAGGATCAGGAGGTGCATGAATAGGTACATGACTCTGTGGATGAGCTGGCCAAGTCTGTGGAGGAGGACCAGTAGTAGCTGCAGTACTCCAATGGTGACTTGTTGCAACATTAGTAGGAAACCTGTAAAACCAGAATTCATTACATTGTACATTGACAAAAGAGCAATTTGCAAGGATACTAAAGTAATAAAAAGTTTTATGCAGAGAATAACACTCAGGTTAGGATAAATGGGAGAAAAAGAAGATTACTTTCCAGTAAAATTAAGCCTTACACAGGGATATATAATGTCACCATTTTTGTTTAATACTGTATAGTTATAGATGGGGTTGCACAAGAAGTCAATTGTAGACTGTTGGGAAGAGGTAGGGAGATGAAAAGATAATTATCCAGGTATGTCACAGTTGCTTTTTTTGGAGATGACACAGTTTTGGGGGGAATTCTGAAGAAAAGCAGCACACACAATGAGATTGGTGATAAAAAAGATGAACCATAGAACAAAGAAAAAAATGCAGGCAGAGAAAATGAAATTTATTACTGATGCAAAAAAGGAGAACATGGTACCAACCCTGTTTATATGGGTGTGAGGCACAGACATGTTGCAGTAAAGAGGAGACTGGAAAAGTGGAGACGTCATGTTTCAAAGAAATGTTTAGCATAAATATTATGAAAAGAATTCAAAGTGTAGAAATAAAGAAACTGTGTGAGGTTATGAAAGGCAATATTCAGAGAGCAGAGGGTCTGTTAATGTGATCTGGGTATGAAGGATTGGTGCAAAATGGAATGACCAAGAGCCTGCATAAATTCAGGGTGAAAAGAATGGGTAGGGGTTGGGGGTTCATCTTAGAAAGGACTGAAGGGAGGGTGTGAGGGACAGTTCAAGAAACTTTATACAGAAGGGGCTTAGGGGTGGCAATCTGGTTGGAAGGGGCTGCGGGACTTGTCCTGAAGTAGTGTAATTATTAACATTTTTATTTGTGGGGCTTTGGGGAAACTGATGGAATTCTTGGTGAACTTGAGCCCCTCTTCCTTTCTTCCATGATGCCCTTGAATGGCATCTGCATGCCACCTATCTACTCTGTTTACATCCTCTGTGAGCTCCTGATTATGTCTGAAATTTTCCAAAGTTTCAAGTGTCTTGAAGCTATTGCATATTTTATATATACCCTTTTTGTGTTGAAATGACATCTAAGGATAGTTATGATAAAAAGATGTAAGGCGAAGGTTAGAAATGCTTAAACTCAGTTAGCAAGGTATGTCTATGGCTGACATAGTACTAAGATACTACTGATAACTGTACTTACTTAACCCTTTCAGGGTCCGTCCCGTAGATCTACGGCTTCACGATGAGTGTCCAAACTGTAGATCTATGCTAAAATTCTAGCGCTGTCAAATTTGGCGCAAAAACACTCATAGGCCTACATGTGAGAGAACGGGTCTGCATGGTGGGTGTGCGCCATAAACAAAAAATCTAGGCGCCCACATAGCATTGTGGGAAAACCGGCTCAGTTACTCTTGTTCACCATGCCTCGTCGCAAGGCAGCTCTCACTCCAAGGAAAATTGGGACTCTCCTCTTCCTATCTGATAGTTCTGACACTGATGGAAGTGGAAATGAAGACGAATTCTTTGGCTTTGATCAGTTAGTGACCGAAAGGAATGACCAGGACATCGATAATAGTGCAGAAAACCCTGACGATCCTCAACCTTCTACCTCTGGTGTGGGCACTCCTCAGTCACTGTCAGTTGTACCTCAACGCAAGAGAAAACTATTATTTTCGCGTGGAGAGGCCTCTGACTTCAGTAATGATGGTTATAGTGACGTGGATTGTGATTTTATTGCTCTTGACGATCATTCGAGTAGTGATAGTGAGGAAATATATTCACCAGTGAAGCATTGGTATGTACGCCGCAGCATGCGCTCGGGTAGTGTACCCTATGCCGTGCCCAGGGGATGGAGTACATCCCGGAGTACATCCCGTGGCCCTACACCAGGAATAGACAGTGAAAGTGAGGATCATGTGGCTACACTTGGCATGGATAGACCACAGGCATCAGTAGATGGTGGTAGTGGTGATGGTAGTGCCATGGCCATGCGTGATTCACCAGCCCAGGCTGGGACCCACGCTGCTGATTCCGCAGTTCAAGGACAAAGCAGAGCATCATCCACCAGCCCACCACAACCGCAACCACCCGCACAACCAGCCTATGATGTCCAGTATCCACCAGCAAACCGTATCTGGGATTGGCAGCAAAATCCCAATTTTGTTCCCAAGCCCCACCACTTCGATGACTCTCAAAGTGGAATTCTACCTACTTGTCCCCTTGGAACCACATCCAATGAACTGGAGTTTTTTGAAATATTATTTGACCAGTCCTTGATGGAAATAATTGTCAGGGAAAGTAACAAGTATTTTGAGTACACCATGGCAAATACAATCATATCACCACAGTCAAGACTACACCAGTGGAAAGAGATGACTGTTGCAGAAATGTATTTGCTTTTTGCAACAATAATGCTTATGCCTCATGTCTGCAAGCATAACATAAAAGCATACTGGTCCGCAGATCGGCTAATTTCTACCCCGGTCTTCAGTGAAATCATCCCAGTGAACAGGTATCTTACTGTTACATATGTTGCACTTCTCTGACAAAACCAGGCCTGACAGAAGTGACAGGTTATACAAGATTAGAAATGTTTTTATGTATCTCAAACATAAGTTCAGCATGTACTTTTATCAAGAATCTTGTAATTGACGAGTCTTGATTTTGTTCAAAGGTAGGCTGTGATTCAAGCAGTATATACCGAGCAAGAGGAAACGCTTTGGTATAAAACTGTTTGTGCTCTTTGACTGTGACAGTGGCCTGGTATTGGATATTGTTATATACACGGGATGTAAAACATTGAAAGATACCAAGATGTTATTGGGTATCTCAGGTGACGTAGAGAGAAGCATGATGGCACCTTATCTTGATAAGGGGCATACATTATACAGTGGACCCCTGGTTCGCGATGCTATCGGTATCCGATAAATCCGGTACGCGATGCATTATATAGCAAAAAATTTGCCTTGGTTCCCATTACAAAGCCTGGTATACACGATTTGTGTGAGATGTGTCCACGTGTGGCCTGAACTGCCCCGTGTGTGCCAGTGTTTACAAGCCAGCCAGCATGCTCGCATCTAAGGATATGTTCGGTACATTCCATATTATCACAGTGTTTTTTTTGCTTATTTCTGCAAAATAAGTCACCATGGGCCCCAAGAAAGCTTCTAGTGCCAACCCTTCGAGACCATGGGTGCTAATGACTATTGAAATGAAGAAAGAGATAATTGTAAGGTACAAAAGTGGAGTGCGTGTGTCAGAGCTGGCCAAGTTGTGTACAAAACCCCAATTAACCATCTCTACTATAGTGACCAGGAAAACAGCAATCAAGGAAGCTGTTGTTGCAAAAGGTGCAACTGTGATTACGAAACAGCGACCGCAAGTGTTAGAAAATGTTGAGAGACTGTTATTGGTGTGGATAAATGAAAAACATATAGCAGGAGATAGTATCTCTCAAGCAATCATTTGTGAAAAGGCTAGGCAGTTGCATGACGATTTGGTAAAGAAATTGCCTGCAACTAGTGGTGATGTGAGTGAATTTAAGGCCAGCAAAGGTTGGTTTGAAAGATTTAAGAATCGTAGTGGCATACATAGTGTGATTAGGCATGGTGAGGCTGCCAGTTCAGACCAAAAAGCAGCTGAAAAATATGTGAAGGAATGTTGCAACCCCTGAATGGGTTACAATGATTATTATGTATATATGTAATGTATATTACCTTTTCATTTAATTTTATATTGCTTATATTTGCGATAATAGCTAAATCGCAAATGTATTGCCTTATATTGTTATTTGACGTAGCTTATGTTGTTAGGATGTTACATATTACATATTGTTAGGATGTATATAAAATGTGCTCAGTTAGTCTTGATTGTCAAACTACTGTAATTATCGCTTGTCGCTCGTTATACTGCCGGCTTCTGAGCTGCGCTGTCCACGGGGCTATCACGTGATCGAGGGGGGGGGTGTCCTCACCTCTCGTGAAGTAGTCAGTCTGCTCGAGACTCGCTTGGTGGTTGGACAGATTGTCTGTCTCATTATTCTTGTTAGTTCTGTAGAACTCTGTTCTCAGAACATTGTATAGACTTAGTGATTTTCGACGTTGTACTGAGGTTGTGTGTCGCTTAGACACTCTGAACATCTCAGGTCCTTAGCTATAGCTTCTGACCTAATTTTGTACTGGTTTCTGTGTATTGTCACAGTCGCATTTTTCCTATGCTGAACATAGATTCAGTAGTATGGGAGTTTTGTAACTTTTGTGGAGGATCTGCTGATGGTCCCTACTTAGTGTCGTTATATTATTTCCCAGTTCCTGATTCTGTGTCGCAGTCGCTTGATATTGCATTGCTATTGGGCTTAGCATCCTTTGTTGTTCAAGCAGACTGTTCGGGTTGCCAGTCGGTCAAGAAGTTAGTTTATTTGAGGACTTTGTCAGTCACTTGTTTAAGTCTTATTCGAGTCTTGAGACATAGCTAACTACTTAAGAGCACTTACACGCATACACACACTTACTTGTACATATTTGTAATATCTTATTAAATGTTAATGTACCAGAAGGTACTTAAGAATTATAAATGTGATATGTGCTTTCAGCACAATAATATTGAACTCGAGAGATTGATTTTATTTTGATTGCTGTGATTAATTTAATTTGATAATATACCTCTAGACTTAATAAATTTATTAAATTTTAATTTCTCTAGTTAGTAGCCTACCAGTTGTAATCCTGAAGCACTATTGAATCTTAATGAATTCTAATGGATAACTGGACAAGGATACTGACTACTTGTTACGAAAACCCAATAACAGGCTGGATGCTAGAAGAGCAGTCCTTTCTAGTATTCACTGGAGATCTCTAAGCTTTTAGAATCGCGTTTTTTGTAACAAATGGGGGCCTGTCCGGGATGCTCTTGATCCAAGGTGTTGGAGAAATTGTCCAGTTTGACATGCTAGTACTTCTATGATCAAACACTTTGAGTACTTTCCTAATCTGAAGACTTTGAGTTTAGTCTTGTACAACATACCAGGTGGATGTATGTACTTGACTGAGCCTCTTGATCCAAGGAGATGGAAATACTGTTTATGAGTTCTAACTCTAAGACAACCAACACTAAAATTCCTATTAGGATTATAGTTTCCCATAATCACTCTCTCGTAGTACAATTATTTTCGTGATGTATGCCAAAGTGAAACAGTTAATTGATACTCTGACTTTGTCTGAGTTAAGTACATTAAAACTTCAGACGTGTTGGCAAGTAGCCAAATATCTCGGTGTGACGTATAACAGGAATTACACCGCAGAAACTGTCAGAGCGTTAATTAAAGATATATTGTTTCCTGCTCATACAGAGATGTCTGATTATGATTCAGATTCAGAAAGCCTAGTGTCACAATTAGGAAGTATGACTCTATTTGATGAAGATGAAAGAACAACTAGAGCAGAAGTGAGCTTAGTGTCTGAGCCTAGTGTAGATCAGTTCTCGCTCGCTCCTTCCTTCACTGACACTATAGTACAGAGTATAGCTGGTAGTATGACACAGCCTAATACTAGTACAGTGTATGATACACCTGTATCTACTTATCCTAGACCAGATTTAGACACTCTAGAGACGGCTGGACCAAGTGTCCGACCTAAGGACCGTCCAGACCATGTTAATTTCCCTACTCCTCCATTACCCACTGGTCCTATCTCTCAGGAACAGTTTGAGAGGTTTGAACGCCTCCTTATGTTGCAGACTGCACAAATAGAGGCACAGAGGAAATTGAACGAAGAAGATTTCCAAAGAGAAAATGTTCGTCTGTTAAGACAACAGACTGATAGATCACAGGACACATTTAATGTGCAGAAAGCTGCATCCATGGTTCCTAAGTTTTTTGAGAGTGACTTAGACACCTATTTTGATGTGTTTGAGAACCAGGCACGTGCTATGAACTGGCCACGTAAGCACTGGGCAACATTGTTGCATACTGCTTTGACGGGAAGAGCTCAAACCTGTACTGCAGCTTTGCCATTTACCAAGTACATTAGTTATGACGCTGTCAAACAAACATTTCTAGAGACGTATAACTTGTTACCTGTAAGTTATCAAAGAGCATTTCGTACGTTATAACGACGACAAGATCAAACTTGTGTAGAGTTTGCTCGTGAGAAAAAAGTTGCATTTCAGAGGTGGTGTAGGTCTGCCAAGTGTAACAACTACGACAGTCTTGTTCAGTTGTTACTACACGAAGAGTTTAACAACTGTATGCCTGCTGACATACAAGAATATCTGATCGATCATACTACCTCAGATATTCTGGAAACTGCAGCATTAGCAGACAATTACGAGATTTCTCACAAACTTGTACGTACTAAAACACAAAGAAACAAGGTAACTAAAGATTGTCCTAGAAGTTGGCAACCTAAATCAGCTGCTCAGTGCCGGCCTGATGTACCTGCTACTGTAACTTCTCGTACCTTTACCAGGAAAACTCACAATCCTGAATCCGTCTCTGTGGCTAGACAGAAATCTGATATCGAGAAGAAGAAAGTTAAATGTACCTATTGTAACAGAAAAGGACATGCTAGAGAGTATTGCTATAAGTTAGAAAGAGATACGAGAGACAGTCGTGCGGCTGGCGCTCCCACTCAAGTCGTATCCTCTTCTGAGCAAAAAAGGCACCAAAATCCTAGCAATACCTCTGAACCTACTGTTTTAGATAATGTTACTCAGGATAGATGACTAGCGTCAGAAAGTGTATCTGACGAAAAGATTCGTTCAGCGATGAGTCCTTACTTTTCGAGAGATAAAGTAGGATTTGACGAATCACATCTAACTGAGATAATTTCTTTTAGAGACACTGGCAGTTATCTCACCTTATTAAGAGAAGATGTACTGCCCATAACTGACGATACCTATTGCAAGATAGATGTATTGTTAGAAGCCTATGGAGGGGCTGTTATAAAAGTGCCTCTGCACAAAGTTTATATTGAAACAAGCTATTATACTGGTTATATTTCAGTGGGTATATCCAGTGGTGTATTTCCCATCAGGTCAGTGGACTTGTTGATAGGGAACGATATCCTTCATGCTGGTATATGTAAAGAACCACTTGTGATTGATAATAACACTGATGATAATTATGCCATTGAAGTTTGTAGAGAGAAACCTATTTTATTTCCTCTCAGCGCAATTACTAGAGCTATGTCAAAGATACAACAACCATCCTTGTCTCCTGTTGAATTAGTTGATGACAATGATTTGGGGTTGAATATGTTGTTTAGTGACGCTCTGCGCCCAGGATCATTAACACTGACTCCCCCCGGTCATCAACCTAGTCAGGACACAACTGATGTTAAATTTCTAACTCATGATGATTTAATCAAGGATCAGTTTGTTGATCAGTCACTGGAAAGACAGAGATATAGCAGTTACTGAGAGTGAAGCAAAGGATCTCGATAATTGTTACTATTATAGTAACGGTGTACTGATGGAGAAAAATACATGTAAGTTGTCAGCTGATAGTGTTTCCACCACAGTCAAGCATTTCGTAGTGTTACCAGTTACATTTCGTGAACAAGCCATTGATTTTGCTCACAATAGTCCCATAGGAGGACATTTGGGTGTCAAGAAGACACTCGGTAAACTGGCAAAACATTTTACTTGGCCAAAGATGAAGGAAACAGTAGCTGATCATGTGCGACGTTGCCACGTGTGTCAAGTGACAGGCAAGCCAGCACACACACCTCCACCTACACCTCTCACTATGAGCTCTAGTAGCAAAGTTCAGTTCATCTGGACTAGACATTGTTCAGATTTGTTCAAAAGGTTGAAGCGCTTGCTATCCTCTGCTCCTGTGTTGAGTCCTAATTTCAATCTTCCCTTCTTTTTACATATAGATGCGAGTGGTTATGCAGTGGGCGCTGTGTTGCTCCAACAGTCAACATCCACTGACATTCTCCATCCTATATGTTACTATTCATTTAAGCTCAAACAACACCAGAAAAATTATGCTCTAGCTTTTGTGGTGTCCTTTGAACATTTTGACGAGTATTTGGGCACTTCCCCATTTAAAATTTACGTAATTTTATGCCCAAATACTTTTTGTTACTTGCTATGTCAAATTCAGTAAAGTAACTTAATCCCTCCAGCCCATATTAACTATATATACTCATGTCTAATTATTATATTTATATATTCACAGTATTGATGTGTATGGTAAGGAGACATAAGCTGAGTGATGAGTGGGTAGTGTGGTGTGGGCGAGGTACTGCGTGACGCAACACTGTCCTGCCGCAGACCCCCCCCCTTCACTACACACCTTAAGCTGTTTCATACTCAGATGTTCATACTGCCTAGTATTCCACAACCACTACTTAAGAGTGGAATGCAGTCTCCTCTACTATGATCGAGCCTCAACGGGCCCTCCTTGTCAGCGCTAACCTGTCTCTACACTGATGTACATAACCACGAGTATGCAGAGATACGATACTGTGTACTGCCCTAGTACTAGGGGCATATCCTAGTGACGGACGCTGTGAAAGACATTAATGCAACTTCTAGTGCGACCCTCTGTCGTGTTGGGAGGGGGTGTTGCAACCCCTGAATGGGTTACAATGATTATTATGTATATATGTAATGTATATTACCTTTTCATTTAATTTTATATTGCTTATATTTGCGATAATAGCTAAATCGCAAATGTATTGCCTTATATTGTTATTTGACGTAGCTTATGTTGTTAGGATGTTACATATTACATATTGTTAGGATGTATATAAAATGTGCTCAGTTAGTCTTAATTGTCAAACTACTGTAATTATAGCTTGTCGCTCGTTATACTGCCGGCTTCTGAGCTGCGCTGTCCACGGGGCTATCACGTGATCGAGGGGGGGGGTGTCCTCACCTCTCGTGAAGTACTAGTCAGTCTGCTCGAGACTCGCTTGGTGGTTGGACAGATTGTCTGTCTCATTATTCTTGTTAGTTCTGTAGAACTCTGTTCTCAGAACATTGTATAGACTTAGTGATTTTCGACGTTGTACTGAGGTTGTGTGTCGCTTAGACACTCTGAACATCTCAGGTCCTTAGCTATAGCTTCTGACCTAATTTTGTACTGGTTTCTGTGTATTGTCACAGTCGCGTTTTTCCTATGCTGAACATAGATTCAGTAGTATGGGAGTTTTGTAACTTTTGTGGAGGATCTGCTGATGGTCCCTACTTAGTGTCGTTATATTATTTCGCAGTTCCTGATTCTGTGTCGCAGTCGCTTGATATTGCATTGCTATTGGGCTTAGCATTCTTTGTTGTTCAAGCAGACTGTTCGGGTTGCCAGTCGGTCAAGAAGTTAGTTTATTTGAGGACTTTGTCAGTCACTTGTTTAAGTCTTATTCGAGTCTTGAGACATAGCTAACTACTTAAGAGCACTTACACGCATACACACACTTACTTGTACATATTTGTAATATCTTATTAAATGTTAATGTACCAGAAGGTACTTAAGAATTATAAATGTGATATGTGCTTTCAGCACAATAATATTGAACTCGAGAGATTGATTTTATTTTGATTGCTGTGATTAATTTAATTTGATAATATACCTCTAGACTTAATAAATTTATTAAATTTTAATTTCTCTAGTTAGTAGCCTACCAGTTGTAATCCTGAAGCACTATTGAATCTTAATGAATTCTAATGGATAATTGGACAAGGATACTGACTACTTGTTACGAAAACCCAGTAACAGGCTGGATGCTAGAAGAGCAGTCCTTTCTAGTATTCACTGGAGATCTCTAAGCTTTTAGAATCGCGTTTTTTGTAACAAGGAATTCAAGGATTACATAGACAGTGAAGACTTGAAACCTGAACAAGTGTTTAATTGCGACGAAACAGGCCTGTTTTGGAAGAAATTGCCAAGCAGGACCTACATTACTCAGGATGAAAAGGTACTCCCAGGACATAAGCCTTTGAAAGACAGGCTTTCTCTTCTGATCTAGGTGTGGGGTGGGAGCACTGGCCAACGCAGTGGAGGGAGCTGTTAGGTCTTTAAACTAGGAATAGTTAGTGGTATGGGTTTTGGCAGGAAAACTGTGAAGTCGCAGGGTAGTAATATGAGTACTAGGAGAACTAGTAATAGGCAAAATGAGGTGGATATTGGAAAGCCAGTGGCACAAATTGACAAGGACAGTAATAGGTTTAGTGGAATAACAGAAAGGAGCAGGAAGGGTAAAGAGAGAGGAGGGTCTTTAAATATTTATTACACAAATAGTCGCAGTGCTAGGAATAAGATGGACGAGTTGAGACTAGTTGCTAGTGCAGGTAACATCGATGTATTTGCCACTACTGAGACGTGGTTTAATTCAAAAAGTCGGAACATGCCTGCAGAATGTCACATTCAGGGTTTTAAATTGTTCCAAGTAGATAGAAGTGTCGGAAACGGGGGTGGGGTGGCATTGTATGTCCGAGATCGCTTGAACTGTTGCATAAAAACGGGTAATATGTAAGTCTGAAGTATCACATACAGAGTCTGTTTGGATAGAATTTTCAGAGGGGCATGAAAAATTAATTTTAGGTGTGATATACCGTCCCCCAAATTTAGATAGTGACCAGGGGAGACTACTATGGGAGGAAATTGTTAGGGCCACAAGGCACGATAATGTAGTAATTCTAGGAGACTTTAACTTTAGTCATATTGATTGGAATTTCTTGACTGGGAATTTAGAATCATACGACTTCTTAGAAGTAGTTCAGGATTGTTTTTTGAAGCAGGATGTGGCAGAACCTACAAGGGGTAATAACCTGCTTGACTTAGTTCTGGCAAACAATGAATCCCTTGTTAATAATTTAGAAGTTTCAGAGGAACTGGGTGCTAGCGACCACAAATCAATTACAATTAGCATTGAATGGAAGTATGATAGTATGGATAACTCAGTAACAGTCCCAGATTTTCGCTTAGCAGATTACGATGGGCTTAGAGAGCACTTATCATCTGTTGACTGGGGTAACGAAGAGAGCTATCAATATGACAGTTTTCTGAACACTATACATGCTGCTCAAAGAACGTTTATCCCTTATAAAGAAATTAGATCAAATAGAAATGACCCAAAATGGATGAATAATAGGCTGAAATATCTACTAGGGCATAAGAAAGGAATTTATAGGCGTATCAAAAGAGGCGAGGGTCATCTTATGAATCAGTATATTGACATTAAGAGGGACATTAAAAAGGGGATAAGAAAAGCTAAAAGGGACTATGAAATTAAAGTTGCTTGGGATTCTAAAACCAACCCAAAAAGTTTTTTCCAGGTATATAGAACAAAAGTCAGAGATAAGATAGGTCCCCTTAAAAATAACTATGGGCATCTTACTGACAAAGAGAATGAAATGTGCTCGATTTTAAATAATTATTTTCTCTCGGTTTTTACACAGGAAGACACTAATAATATTCCGGTAATTAATTTTTACAGTGGGCCAGAAGAAGACAAATTATGTAACATCACAGTCACTAGTGAAATGGTTGTGAAGCAGATAGACCGACTGAAGCAAAATAAGTCACCGGGTTGTGATGAGGTTTTTTCAAGGGTTCTTAAAGAATGCAAAATGGAAGTCTGTGAACCATTAACTAATATTTTTAATTTGTCACTTCAAACAGGTGTAGTGTCTGATATGTGGAAGATGGCTAACGTAATTCCTATTTTTAAAACAGGGGACAAGTCGTTACCGTCAAATTACCGCCCAATAAGCCTGACCTCAATTGTAGGCAAATTACTAGAGTCAATTATAGCCGAGATGATAAGAAGCCATCTCGATAAGCATAGCTTGATTAGTGATACTCAGCATGGATTCACAAGAGGCCGGTCTTGTCTAACTAATTTATTAACTTTCTTCAGAAAAGCTTTTGAGGCTGTTGACCACGATAAAGAATTTGATATTATTTACTTAGATTTTAATAAGGCATTTGATAGAGTTCCGCACCAAAGACTGTTGAAGAAAGTAGCAGCTCATGGCATTGGGGGAAGGGTGCTCTCGTGGATCGAATCATGGCTCACAGACAGGAAGCAGAGAGTGTCCATAAATGGGGTTAAATCCGAGTGGGGATCAGTAACAAGTGGCGTTCCATAGGGATCAGTCTTGGGCCCGTTGTTGTTTATAATATATATCAATGATCTTGATGAAGGAATTACTAGTGATATGAGCAAATTCGCTGATGACACGAAGATAGGTAGGATAATTGATTCAAACGTAGATGTTAGGGAACTTCAGGAGGATTTAGGCAAACTCTACTCTTGGTCAGAAAAGTGGCAGATGCAGTTCAATGTAGACAAATGCAAGGTTCTGAAGCTCGGGAGTGTCCATAACCCTAGCACTTATAAGTTAAATAATGTAGAACTTAGCCATACAGATTGCGAAAAGGACTTGGGGGTTATGGTGAGCAGCAACCTTAAACCAAGACAGCAATGCCTAAGCGTACGTAATAAGGCAAATAGATTACTGGGATTTATATCAAGAAGTGTAAGCAACAGAAGTCCAGAGGTCATACTGCAGCTTTATACATCATTAGTAAGGCCTCACCTAGATTATGCAGCTCAATTCTGGTCTCCATATTACAGAATGGACATAAATTCGTTAGAAAACATTCAGCGTAGGATGACTAAATTAATACATAGCATTAGAAATCTTCCTTATGAAGAAAGATTGAAGACTCTTAAGTTACATTCACTTGTTAGAGGAAGAATGAGGGGAGACCTGATCGAAGTATAAAAGTGGAAGATAGGTATTAATAAAGGGGATATTAACATGGTCTTGAGGATCTCTCTCCAAGAGAGAACCTGCAGTAATGGATGTAAATTAGATAAGTTTAGATTTAGAAAGGACATAGGAAAGTATTGGTTTGGAAACAGGGTAGTAGATGAGTGGAACAGTCTACCTAGTTGGGTTATTGAGGCTAGGACTTTGGGTAGTTTCAAATTTAGGTTGGATAAGTACATAAGTGGGAGGGGTTGGATTTGAGTGGGACTTGCACATCAGAGCTTATTTCTTGGGTAGCATTGAAAATTGGGTTGGTCAAATGTTTGTTAGTGGGATGAATTGTAAAGGACCTGCCTAGTATGGGCCAACAGGCCTGCTGCAGTGTTCCTCATTTCTTATGTTCTTATGTGTGCCAATGCTAGTGGTGATAGCACAGTGAAGCTTTTATTTGTGTATCACTCAGAAACTCCCACAGCATTCAGGCAAAAGAATATCCTCAAGGCTAATTTGTGTGTGCTGTGGAGGGCAAACACTAAGGCATGGGTCACAAGGAACTTCATCCATGACTGGTTACACCATGCATTTGCCCCCAATGTGAAAAATTACCTAACTGAAAAGAAATTAGACCTTAAGTGCCTCCTGGTATTAGACAATGCCCCTAGTCATCCTACAGACTTGGCAGAGCGGCTTTCTGGGGACATGAGCTTCATTAAGATCAAGTTTTTGCCTCCTAATACCACTCCTCTCCTGCAGCCCATGGACCAGCAGGTCATTTCCAACTTCAAGAAACTGTACATAAAAGCTATGTTTGAAAGGTGCTTTGAAGTGACCACAGACACTCTATTGACTCTAAAGGAGTTTTGGAAGGATCACTTTAATATCCTCAATTGTGTAAACCTTATAGGTAAGGCTTGGGTGGGAGTGACTAAGAGGACCTTGAACTCTACCTGGAAAAAACTGTGGATAGAATGTGTAGACAAAAAGGATTTCGAAGGGTTTGAGGCTAACCCTGAGAAGCCTATGCCAGTTGAGGAATCCATTGTGGCATTGGGGAAGTCTTTGGGGTTGGAGGTTAGTGGGGAGGATGTGGAAGAGTTGATGGAGGTGGACAATGACAAACTAACAACTGATGAGCTGCTAGATCATCTTCAACAGCAAGAGGCCAGACCTGAGAAAACTGCTTCGGAGGAGGGGAGAGAGAAATTGAAGAAGTTGCCTACTTCAAAGATTAGGGAAATGTGTGCAAAGTGGCTTGAAGTGCAAACCTTTTTTGATGAAAATCACAATCAGACAGCTACTGCAAGCCATGTTGGCAACCTGTACAATGACACTGTTGTGAACCACTTTAGGAAAGTCATAGAGGAATGAGAGGTACAGGCCTCTATGGACAGATATGTTGTGCGACAGAAGTCCAGTGACTCTCAAGCTGGTCCTAGTGGCATTAAAAGAAGAAGGGAAGTAACCCCAGGAAAGGACTTGCTACCTCAAGTCCTAATGGAGGGGGATTCCCCTTCTAAACAATAGGTTCAACACTCTCCCCTCCTCCCATCCCATCAATCATCACCAGATCTTCATTAAAGGTAAGTGTCATGTATTCTATTCTTAGTAGAGTACATACTACAAACTGTGCATGTCTTCTTCAGTTTGTGTGCACTAAACTTAATATTTCATGTGGTAAAAGTTTTTTTTTTCATACTTTTGGGTGTCTTGCATGGATTAATTTGATTTCCATTATTTCTTATGGGAAAAATTGATTCGCCTTCCGATAATTTTGGTTTATGATGAGCTCTCAGAAACAGATTAATATCGCGAACTGGGGGGTCCACTGTATACCGATAACTGGTACACAAGCCCTTTACTCAGTGATTTCTTGCGAGTGAACAAGACAGATGTGTGTGGCACAGTGCGTTCTAATCGTAAATATATGCCCAGGTTCAATGCAGGTGCTCATGGTGATGAGGTGCAGGTGTTTACTGCCATTGATATGGCATTATGGTGGCATGACAAACGAGATGTCACATTGTTGACAACCATTCACCGTAATGAAATACAAGACAGTGGCAAAGTTGATAGAATGACTAATGAACGTATTCGAAAACCAGCGACAATGATTGATTATACACAAAACATGTGCTTGGTTGACAAATGTGACATGCAGACTGGCTTTGTTGACTGTGTTCGTAAGAGTTACAAGTGGTACATGAAACTTTTCTTCCATCTCAGGGACATTTCAATGCTCAATGCATATAATATGTACCAAATGAAGACTGGCAATAGACCACCGTATGGTGAATTTTGTTTGTCTGTTGTCAGACAACTCATAATGAAGTACCAGGTAGCAACACCTGTTATACAACAAGGGCTTCGAACTCCTCAGAATATACCCAAGCGTTGAGGAGGGAAGGTCATCATTTCAATATCCAGCTTCCTGCAGCAAAGAAGAAATTTCCTCAGAAGAGCTGCATTGTCTGTGCACAAACAAAACAACGGTAACAAAGACGCAAAGACACTCGGTTTATGTGCGAGGAATGTAAGGTACCTCTGTGTATGGTGCCTTGTTTCAAGGAGTTCCACAAGCTCCAGCAGTTCTAAAAACATGTCCAGTGATTGTAAATGTGTAAATATATGATAGAACATTAGTATTATACAAGATTTGTGCATGTTTATTGTAATAAACAAAAGTGGTAAACAATAATATGATAATAACTTTAGTGCAGTTATTGTGTTCAATACAGTGAGTTTATATATATACATTATATACAGAATTGATCTCTCAGGCCCCAAATGTTAATAGGAAAAGAAAAAAATTAGAAAAAGAAAAGAAAAAACTACAAAAAAACGTTAACCCTTCGACTGTCGCAACCCCCAATCCTGAGGTGTCTCCTGGTGTCGCAAAATTTAACCCTTTCAGGGTCCAAGGCCCAAATCTGGAGTCACGCACCAGTGTCCAAGAATTTTCAAAAAAAAAATTTGTTATTTTTTCTTATGAAATCGTAGAGAATCTTTTTGTGAAGGTAATAAAACAAAAAGTACGAAATTTGGTGGAAAATTGACGAAATTATGCTCTCGCGAATTTTGATGTGTCAGCGATATTTACGAATCGGCGATTTTGCCGACTTTGACTCCCATTTTAGGCCAATTACATTATTCCAGTCAACCAAATTCTTAGCTATTTCACTAGTATTACTTCTATTCTATCGATTGAGCACAAGAAATCGCCAAGTCAACTGTTTCAACTACAAAATAAAGTGATCGGAAATTGTTAATTTGGCCAATTTAACACAAAGTTCAAAATATTCCAATTTCAAAATAGGGTCCAGAATGAACAATGTAGGCATTCCTGGCACTAAACTAACATTTCCTCTGTTCATTAGTTACATTTTGAGGCTTTACAAATAAATTCCATTTTGATTTTTTATTCACATAATGAATTTTTATTCACACCAAAAAGTAGAAGATTTACTGTTATGCAATACTGTAATAATTGTATAAATATCATCACCATATTTGTGAATGTAGATTAGACCCACCAGCTGACGTGTATTAGACGTGTGAGGTCATTTGTTTACTCTTGAATATCGGCAAAAATTTAACATTTCTGCTACTTTGAGCTCAGTTTCAAGCCATTTCCAGTGCTAAAACCAATCAAAATCATCTCTATTTCTGTAATATGTCTTCCATTCTATGAAATGAGACCAAGAAATCGCAAATACAACTATAAAAAACATACGAAAAAACACTGCTAAGTTGCTGTTTTAATCGAAAAATCATGATTTCATTTTTTTTCTCTCATTATACACAGTGTGCTGCAGGATCTGTTTTATGTGGTGCACACATACTACATAGATGTATTCTCTCATATCTAGGCCCAAATGTACCACTCACAGTTTATCAGAGTGAGCTGAGCTCATGGCGTAGATCTACGGTTTGGACCCTGAACGTAAAGCCGTAGATCTACGGGACGGACCCTGAAAGGGTTAAAAAAAAAAAAAATTATTTTTCCTTATGAAATGATAGAGAATCTTTTCCCGATTGTAATGACACCAAAAAAACGAAATTTGATGGAAAACTGACGGAATTATGCTCTCGCGAAGTTAGCGACCTCGGCGCTGTTTACAAATCGGTGATTTCGCCCACTTTGAGCCCTATTTTCGGCTAATTCCATTGTTCCAGTCGCCCAAACTCATAGCTATTTCTTTAGAACTTCATTTTTTCTATCGATTGAGTACAAGAAACTGCCCATTTACTGATTTTAACTACCTAATAATGTGGTCAGAAATTTGCAATTTGGCCAATTTCACGAAAACTAAAAAATATGACAATTTCAAAATAAGGTCCAGAATGAACAATGCAGACATTCCTGGCTCTAAAATAACGTTTTCTTTGTTCATCAGTCACGTCTCCAGGCCCCTCTGATATTACTCTTGCTTTCTATTTTGAATTTTTATTCAAACAAAAAATATTAGACTTACTATTATGCAGACTACTGCAATGCTGTAATAACTGTATAAATAACATCAACCCATTCATGACTGCATATTAGAATGGCTAGTTGGACATTTATTGGACAATGGCATCATTTGTTTACTTTTGAACATTGGCAAAAATCAAACATTTCCCCTACTTTGAGCTCCATTTCTAGGTTCTTTTTATAGTAAAATCAATCAAAAACACCTCTATTTCTGTAATATGTTTTCCATTCTATCAAAGGAGACCATATATATAAATACTATACGAAAATAGACCACAAAGTCGGCATTTTAATTAAAAAAAAAACGGTCCGAGTTTTTTTTTTCTCATGCACTGCGTGCTCCAGGATTTTTTTTATATGGTGCACACTGACCACACAGACCCTTTCTCTCACATGTGGGCCTACCAGCTTTCTCCTGCTTGATTTGAAGCCGCTAGAATTTATGAGTATATATACGTCAAACACGGCACCTCGTAAAACGTATATATACTGCCGCGACAGTCAAAGGGTTAAATAAAGTAATGCGCGTATGTGGAAATCGTCGATGTTGCCACCAACCGATCATTTTGGGTCAACTTCTCGGCACTGTATCTCGGTAAGTACTGATCAGAATTTTTTTTGTTTGTTTTATTACCTTCACAAAAATATACTCTTTAATTCTGAAAGAAAAAATAATTTTTTTTTTTCAAAATTTCTTGGACACTGGGGCACCAACTTCAGATTTTGGCCTTGGACTCTGAAAGGGTTAATGAATCTCAACATGGGTTTACAAAGGGGCGTTCCTGTCTTACGAATTTACTAACTTTTTTCTCTAAGGTATTTGAGGAGGTAGATCATGGTATTGAAAATGATACTGTGTATATGGATAGAGTTCCACATCAGAGACTATTAATCCTTAAACTGTCCAAACAGATGTACGTTCACATGCGTAGTGCTCCAAAAGTAGATCTACGTTTTTTTTTACATATTTTCAAATAGTATAACAAAAAAAAAAAAATGTAGATCAAAGTTTTTTACACATTTTCAAATGTAATAAAAAAAAAAGAAGGTCTACGTTTTTTTACGTACTTTCAAATGTTGAAAAAACGTAGATCTATGTTTGGACAGTTTAAGGGTTAAGGAAACTTAAGGCACATGGAATAGGAGAAGTTTTTCCCCTTTGTAGAGGCATGGTTGACAAATAGGCAGCAGAGAGTTTGCATAAACGGGGCGAAATCAGAATGGGGGCATGTCACAAGCGGTGTTATACAGGGGTCAATGTTGGACCCCTTGTTGTTCCCAATTTAAATAAATGACATAGATGAGGGAATAAATATCGATATAAGAAAATTTGCTGATGACACCAAAATAAGCCATCCAATTCATTCTAATGAGGACATGAGAGCACTCCAGGTTGATTTGAATAGACTGATACAATGGTCAGAGAAGTGGCAGATGCAGTTTAATACAGTGGACCCCCGGCATACGATATTAATCCATTCCTGAGAGCTCATCGTATGCCGAAATTATCGTAAGGCGAATTAATTTTCCCCATAAGAAATAATGGAAATCAAATTAATCCATGCAAGACACCCAAAAGTATGAAAAAAAAAAAATTTACCACATGAAATATTAAGTTTAATGCACACAAACTGAAGAAGACATGCACAGTTAGTTGTACTCTACTAACAATATAATACATGACACTTACCTTTAATGAAGATCTGGTGATGATTGATGGGATGGGAGGAGGTGAGAGTGTCAAACTTATTGTTTAGAAGGGGAATCCCCTTCCATTAGGACTTGAGGTATCAAGTCCTTTTCTGGGGTTACTTCCCTTCTTTTAATGCCACTAGGACCAGCTTGAGAGTCACTACACCTCTGTCGCACAACATATTTGTCCATAGAGCTCAGTACCTCTCATTCCTTTATGATTTGTCTAAAGTGGTTCACAACATTGTCATTGTATTAGTCACCAGCACGGCTTGCAATAGCTGTGTGAGGGTGATTTTCATCCATAAAGGTTTGCACTTCAAGCCACTTTGCACACATTTCCTTAATCTCTTTTTTTCAATTCCATACTAATTCTCACCATTTTTACCACAGGGATGGCACTAGAAGCTTTTTTGGGGTGCATGGTGACTTATTTTGTAGTTGTAAGCACTAAAAACACTGGGATAATGTGAAATGTACTGAATGTATGCGTAGATGCAACCGCACTGGCTGGCTTGTGAGCACTGGTGCTGAGGCCACACGTGGGATGCTTCCCAGATGAATCGTGTGAGGCGAGGCAAAATTTTTGCGTTAAAATGTATCGTATGCCGGATTTAACGTAACGCGATGCCATCGTATGCCGGGGGTCCACTGTATAGACACATGCAAAGTTATAAATGTTGGAAAGGATAACAACCATGCCATATATAAACTAAATAATGTAGTTCATAATATTACTGTTTGCAAAAAGGATTTAGGAGTTCTGGTTAGCAGTAACCTGAAACCAAGACAACAGTGCATAAGCGTTCACAATAAAGCTAACAGAATCCTTGGCTTCCTATCAAGAAGCATAAATAACAGAAATCCTCAGGTTGTTCTTCAACTCTATATATCCTTGGTTAGGCCTCATTTAGATTATGCTGCACAGTTCTGGTCACCGTATTACAGAGTGGATATAAAAGCACTGGAAAATGTACAGAAGAGGATGGCAAAGCTGATCCCATGTATCAGAAATCTTCCCTATGAGGATAGGCTGAGGGCCCTGAATCTGCACTCTCTAGAAAGGCATAGAATTAGGGGGATATGATTAAGGTGTAAAAATGGATAACAGGAATAAATAAAGGGGATGTAAATAGCGTGCTAAAAATATCTAGCCTAGACAGGACTCGCTGCAATGGTATTAAGCTGGAAAAATTCAGATTCAGGAAGGATATAGGAAAGCTCTGGCTTGGTAATGGAGTTGTGGATGAGTGGAACAAACTCCCGAATACCGTCAAAGAAGCTAAGACGTTGTGTAGTTTTAAAAACAAGTTAGATAAATACACGAGTCCTAGGTAGTAGGCTGGTAGACAGCAACCGCCCAGGGAGGTACTACCGTCCTGCCAAGTGAGTGTAAAACGAAAGCCTGTAATTGTTTTACATGATGGTAGGATTACTGGTGTCCTTTTTTCTGTCTCATAAACATGCAAAATTTCAGGTACGTCTTCCTACTTCTACTTACACTTAGGTCACACTACACATACATGTACAAGCATATATATACACACGCTCTGGGTTTTCTTCTATTTTCTTTCTAGTTCTTGTTCTTGTTTATTTCCTCTTTTCTCCAAGGGAAACTGGAACAGAATTCTTCCTCCGTAAGCCATGCGTGTTGTAAGAGGCGACTAAAATGCCGGGAGCAAGGGGCTAGTAACCCCTTCTCCTGTATAAATTACTAAATTAAAAAGAGAAACTTTTGTTTTTCTTTTTGGGCCACAGTGCCTTGATGGGATACGGCCAGTTTGTTGAAAGAAAAGAAAGAAATACATGAGTGGTTGTGGGTGGGTGTGAGTTGGACCTGACTAGCTGGTGCTACTGGGTCAGAAGCCGTGCTCCTTCCTTAAGTGGAGGTGACCTGACTGGTTGGGCAATTGGTCTAAGCAGGGGACTGACTAACACGGACCTGCCCTGCATGGGCCAGTAGGCCTGCTGTAGTGTTCCTTCTTTCTTATGCTTATATGTTCTTTTGAGTGTAGATGGCATGTTAGGGTGTGTGGGCTGTGAAAACATGGGTAAGGTATGGGCTTGAAGCTGTGGGGGAGCAGTGTGAGTGAAAGGTGTGCTTGTCAGTGGCCTGGTGTGGGTGGTGATTGGATAATGGGTGACTGGGTGGGCGATTACGCAGCTGGTGGTAATGAACATGGTGGGTAACTAAGTGATTGTGGCCATGAGGGGAACTGTTGTATGGGTGGATTGTGTGGGGGTAGGTTGTTGATTGGGATGGTGTGGGTGAAGGCATGTGGCTGTGGGGGAATTGTGTGAGTGGAGGTTGCTGGTTGAAATGGTGTGTGAAGGTGTGGCTGTGTAGGAATTATAGGAGCAGGAGGTTTGGGTGGGAGAAGCAGGAATGAGTTAAGAGGCATGGTATGGGTGAAGGCATGTGGCCACAGGAGATTTATAGGGGCAGGTGGTATGGATGGGGTTGATGCTGGGTGTAAAGCAAGGGTGTAACCATGAAAGGGAGAGGGGTTGAATGAGTAGGTAGTGTGGGCAGAGATGTGTGGCTGAGGTATGGCACTAGGTCACTGAATGAGCATCAATGTAGCCCAAGGTTAGGTATTAGATGTGTATGAACATAGCCTCACGAGTCTCACTGCCAGACAGTGCAGGCACCCATTTTCCATCATGTCAGTTTCTTTATCTATGAATGTTTGTCTGAGATTTTTATGATACGTAGCATGTTATATAATTCCGAAAAATATGTGATACCCAAATTAAGGAAACTGTAAAAAATAGCATGAATATACATGTACTTTATTCATCATGGTGTTAGAAGCACTTCCATGCCTCTTTGTAGCGATGTCAAAGGACGATTTTAATATGCAACGGACCCTCATATTACACGGATTTATTTGGCATGTTTTGGTTACTACACTAATGAAAAATTGCGGCAAAATTTTATACAACACTTCGTAAAATTAACTTAACATGGTTCGGTTTGTGGGAGGGGAAAAAATTGAAGCATCGCTCGTGGGATGTTTCCCTAGCTCAGGATGTGGATGAGACCACTGTCTCTGTGGGGCTGTACCAACCCTCAAGGCAGCAAAGGATCGCTTCACCTTGCTCCTTTGTGGTAATGCATCAGGTGATTTTAAGTGAAAGCCCATGGTTATTTACTGCTCTAAGAATAGAGAAATGTTCTGCACAAACTGGTGTATAATTTAGGTGTTTATTACAAAGGTTTATACCATAATTTTGGTGTGCTTAATCAACTTACGCTGCTCTGTACTCTTGGTATTGGTATCCCTGGTAATGGTGATACTGTTCGTAAGTGGTAAAGTTATGTTGCTGATATGCGTACTGAGTTGCTGCTCTCTGTTCTGGGTAGAACGAAGCAGGCACAGTGGACGAATTGACAGAAGTTGAAGGGGTCTGGACGACACTAGAGCTTGCCTTTGTGTTTTCCTCATACCTGCACAAGAATAACACAAAATTAACATACAAAGACATTTTTATGAGATAATAATAAAACAGATACTGCATAGATCCTGATGATGTGTTGTTGAGGAGGCTGATGAAGATATGTTGTTGTGGAGGTTGATGATGATGTGTTGTTGTGCAGGTTGATGATGATGTGTTGTTGTGGAGGTTGATGATGATGTGTTGTTGTGGAGGTTGATGATGATGTGTTGTTGTGGAGGTTGATGATGATATGTTGTTGTGGAGATTGATGATGATGTGTTGTTGTGGAGGTTGATGATGATGTGTTGTTGTGGAGGTTGATGATGATGTGTTGTTGGTGAGGTTGATGATGATGTGCTGTTGTGGAGGTTGATGATGATGTGTTGTTGTGGAGGTTGATGATGATGTGTTATTGTGGAGGTTGATGATGATGTGTTGTTGTGGAGGTTGATGATGATGTGTTGTTGTGGAGGTTGATGATGATGTGTTGTTGTGGAGGTTGATGATGATGTGTTATTGTGGAGGTTGATGATGTGTTGTTGTGGAGGTTGATGATGATGTGTTGTTGTGGAGGTAGGATGATGATGTGTTGCTGTGGAGGTTGATGATGATGTGTTGTTGTGGAGGTTGATGATGAAGTGTTGTTGTGGAGGTTGATGATGAAGTGTTGTTGTGGAGGTTGATGATGATGTGTTGTTGTGAAGGTTGATGATGATGTGTTGTTGTAGAGGTTGATGATGATGTGTTGTTGTGGAGGTTGATGATGGTGTGTTGTTGTGGAGGTTGATGATGATGTGGTGTTGAAGAGGTTGATGATGGTGTGTTGTAGTGGAGGTTGATGATGGTGTGTTGTTGTGGAGGTTGATGATGGTGTGTTGTTGTGGAAGGTGATGATGGTGTGTTGTTGTGGAGGTTGATGATGGTGTGTTGTTGTGGAGGTTGATGATGGTGTGTTGTAGTGGAGGTTGATGATGGTGTGTTGTTGTGGAGGTTGATGATGGTGTGTTGTTGTGGAAGGTGATGATGGTGTGTTGTTGTGGAAGGTGATGATGGTGTGTTGTTGTGGAGGTTGATGATGATGTGTTGTTGTGGAAGGTGATGATGGTGTGTTGTTGTGGAGGTTGATGATGGTGTGTTGCTGTGGAGGGTGATGATGATGTGTTGTTGTGGAGGGTGATGATGGTGTGTTGTTGTGGAGGGTGATGATGGAGTGTTGTTGTGGAGGTTGATGATGATGTGTTGTTGTGGAAGGTGATGATGGTGTGTTGTTGTGGAGGGTGATGATGGTGTGTTGTTGTGGAAGGCAATGATGGTGTGTTTTTTGTGGAGGGTGATGCTGGTGTGTTGTTGTGGAGGTTGATGATGGTGTGTTGTTGTGGAGGGTGATGATGATGTGTTGTTGTGGAGGGTGATGATGATGTGTTGCTGTGGAGGGTGATGATGGTGTGTTGCTGTGGAGGTTGATGATGGTGTGTTGTTGTGGAGGTTGATGATGATGTGTTGTTGTGGAGGTTGATGATGATGTGTTGTTGTGGAGGGTGATGCTGGTGTGTTGTTGTAGAGGGTGATGATGGTGTGTTGTTGTGGAGGGTGATGATGATGTGTTGTTGTGGAGGTTGATGATGATGTGTTGTTGTGGAGGTTGATGATGATGTGTTGTTGTGGAGGTTGATGATGATGTGTTGTTGTGGAGGTTGATGATGTGTTGTTGTGGAGGGTGATGCTGGTGTGTTGTTGTGGAGGGTGATGATGATGTGTTGTTGTGGAGGGTGATGATGGTGTGTTGCTGTGGAGGTTGATGATGGTGTGTTGTTGTGGAAGGTGATGATGATGTGTTGTTGTGGAGGTTGATGATGATGTGTTGTTGTGGAGGTTGATGATGATGTGTTGTTGTGGAGGTTGATGATGATGTGTTGTTGTGGAGGTTGATGATGATGTGTTGTTGTGGAGGGTGATGCTGGTGTGTTGTTGTAGAGGGTGATGATGGTGTGTTGTTGTGGAGGGTGATGATGATGTGTTGTTGTGGAGGGTGATGCTGGTGTGTTGTTGTGGAGGGTGATGATGGTGTTTTGTTGTGGAGGTTGATGATGATGTGTTGTTGTGGAGGGTGATGCTGGTGTGTTGTTGTGGAGGTTGATGATGATGTGTTGTTTTGGAGGTTGATGATGATGTGTTGTTGTGGAGGGTGATGCTGGAGTGTTGTTGTGGAGGTTGATGATGGTGTGTTGTTGTGGAGGGTGATGATGGTGTGTTGTTGTGGAGGTTGATGATGGTGTGTTGTTGTGGAGGGTGATGATGGTGTGTTGTTGTGGAGGTTGATGATGGTGTGTTGTTGAGGAGGGTGATGCTGGTGTGTTGTTGTGGAGGTTGATGATGGTGTGTTGTTGTGGAGGTTGATGATGGTGTGTTGTTGTGGAGGGTGATACTGGTATGTTGTTGAGGTTGGTTGATGATGGTGTGTTGTTTTGGAGGGTGATGCTGGTGTGTTGTTGAGGAGGTTGATGATGGTGTGTTGTTGTGGAGGTTGATGATGATGTGTTGTTGTGGAGGGTGATGATGGTGTGTTGTTGTGGAGGGTGATGATGGTGTGTTGTTGTGGAGGTTGATGATGATGTGTTGTTGTGGAGGGTGATGACGGTGTGTTGTTGTGGAGGGTGATGATGGTGTGTTGTTGTGGAGGTTGATGATGATGTGTTGTTGTGGAGGGTGATGATGGTGTGTTGTTGTGGAGGTTGATGATGATGTGTTGTTGTGGAAGGTGATGATGGTGTGTTGTTGTGGAGGGTGATGATGGTGTGTTGTTGTGGAGGGTGATGATGTGTTGTTGTGGAGGTTGATGATGGTGTGTTGTTGTGGAGGTTGATGATGATGTGTTATTGTGGAGGTTGATGATGGTGTGTTGTTGTGGAGGTTGATGATGGTGTGTTGTTGTGGAGGTTGATGATGGTGTGTTGTTGTGGAGGTTGATGATGATGTGTTGTTGTGGAGGGTGATGATGATGTGTTGTTGTGGAGGTTGATGATGGTGTGTTGTTGTGGAGGTTGATGATGGTGTGTTGTTGTGGAGGGTGATGATGGTGTGTTGTTGTGGAGGGTGATGATGGTGTGTTGTTGTGGAGGGTGATGATGATGTGTTGTTGTGGAGGTTGATGATGGTGTGTTGTTGTGGAGGGTGATGATGGTGTGTTGTTGTGGAGGTTAATGATGGAGTGTTGTTGTGGAGGGTGATGATGGTGTGTTGTTGTGGAGGTTGATGATAGTGTGTTGTTGTGGAAGGTGATGATGATGTGTTGTTGTGGAGGGTGATGATGGTGTGTTGTTGTGGAGGGTGATGATGGTGTGTTGTTGTGGAGGGTGATGATGGTGTGTTGTTGTGGAGGGTGATGATGATGTGTTGTTGTGGAGGGTGATGATGGTGTGTTGTTGTGGAAGGTGATGATGGTGTGTTGTTGTGGAGGGTGATGATGGTGAGTTGTTGTGGAGGGTGATGATGGTGTGTTGCTGTGGAAGGTGATGATGATGTGTTGTTGTGGAGGGTGATGATGGTGTGTTGCTGTGGAAGGTGATGATGGTGTATTGTTGTGGAGGGTGATGCTGGTGTGTTGTTGTGGAGGTTGATGATGATGTGTTGTTGTGGAGGTTGATGATGATGTGTTGTTGTGGAGGGTGATGATGATGTGTTGTTGTGGAGGTTGATGATGATGTGTTGTTGTGGAAGGTGATGATGGTGTATTGTTGTGGAGGGCGATGCTGGTGTGTTGTTGTGGAGGTTGATGATGATGTGTTATTGTGGAGGTTGATGATGATGTGTTGTTGTGGAGGTTGATGATGATGTGTTGTTGTGGAAGGTGATGATGATGTGTTGTTGTGGAGGGTGATGATGGTGTGTTGTTGTGGAGGGTGATGATGGTGTGTTGTTGTGGAGGGTGATGATGGTGTGTTGTTGTGGAGGGTGATGATGGTGTGTTGCTGTGGAGGTTGATGATGATGTGTTGTTGTGGAGGGTGATGCTGGTGTGTTGTTGTGGAGGTTGATGATGATGTGTTGTTGTGGAAGGTGATGATGGTGTGTTGTTGTAGAGGGTGATGATGGTGTGTTGTTGTGGAGGGTGATGATGTGTTGTTGTGGAGGGTGATGCTGGTGTGTTGTTGTGGAGGTTGATGGTGTGTTGTTGTGGAGGGTGATGATGGTGTGTTGTTGTGGAGGTTGATGATGGTGTGTTGTTGTGGAGGGTGATGCTGGTGTGTTGTTGTGGAGGTTGATGATGGTGAGTTGTTGTGGAGGGTAATGATGGTGTGTTGTTGTGGAAGGTGATGATTCTGTGTTGTTGTGGAGGTTGATGATGGCGAGTTGTTGTGGAGGGTGATGGTGGTGTGTTGTTGTGGAAAGTGATGATGGTGAGTTGTTGTGGAGGGTGATGATGGTGAGTTGTTGTGGAGGGTGATGATGGTGAGTTGTTGTGGAGGGTGATGATGGTGTGTTGTTGTGGAGGGTGATGATGATGGTGTGTTGTTGTGGAGGGTGATGATGGTGAGTTGTTGTGGAGGGTGATGATGGTGAGTTGTTGTGGAGGGTGATGATGGAGAAGTGTTGTGGAGGGTGATGATGGAGAATTGTTGTGGAGGTTGATGATGGAGAAGTGTTGTGGAGGGTGATGATGGAGAAGTGTTGTGGAGGGTGATGATGGCGAGTTGTTGTGGAGGGTGATGATGGTGTGTTGTTGTGGAGGGTGATGATGGTGTGTTGTTGTGGAGGGTGATGATGGTGTGTTGTTGTGGAGGGTGATGATGGTGTGTTGTTGTGGAGGGTGATGATGGTGTGTTGTTGTGGAGGGTGATGATGGTGAGTTGTTGTGGATGATGATGATGATGGCGTGTGGTTGTGGAGGGTGATGAAGGTGAATTGTCGTGGAGGGTGATGATAGTGTGTTGTTGTGGAGGGTGATGATGGTGAAATGTCATGGTGATGATGGTGAATTGTCATGGATGGTGATGATGGGTGTGTTGTTGTGGAGGGTGATGAAGGTGAATTGTCGTGGAGGGTGATGATGGGTGTGTTGTTGTGGAGGGTGATGATGGTGTGTTGTTGTGGAGGGTGATGGAGTGTGGAGGGTGGTGGTGGGTAGTGTTGTGTGGAGGGTGCTGGTGGGTAGTGTTGTGTGGAGGGTGGTGGTGGGTAGTGTTGTGTGGAGGGTGGTGGTGGGTAGTGTTGTGTGGAGGGTGGTGGTGGGTAGTGTTGTGTGGAGGGTGGTGGTGGGTAGTGTTGTGTGGAGGGTGGTGGTGGGTAGTGTTGTGTGGAGGGTGGTGGTGGGTAGTGTTGTGTGGAGGGTGGTGGTATGTGGAGAGTGATGGTGGGTGGTGGTGTGTGGAGGGTGGTGGTGTGTGGAGGGTGGTGGTGTGTGGAGGGTGGTAGTGTGTGGAGGGTGGTAGTGTGTGGAGGGTGATGGTGTGTTTTGGGTGGTGGAGGGTGGTGGTCGGTGGAGGGTCGTGGTGGTGGGTGGTGGTGGTGGGTGGAGGGTGATGGTGGGTGGAGGGTGATGGTGGGTGGAGGGTGGTGATGGGTGGAGGGTGTTGTTGGGTGGAGGGTGGTGGTGGGTTGAGGGTTGTGGTGGGTGGAGGGTGGTGGTGGGTGGAGGGTGGTGGTGGGTGGAGGGTGGTGGTGTGTGGAGGGTGGTGGTGTGTGGAGGGTGGTGAGTGGTGGGTGGAAGGTGGTGGGTGGAGGGTGGTGGTGGAAGGTGGTGTGTGGAGGATGGTGATGGGTGGTGTTGGAGGGTGGTAAGTGGTGGGTGGTGTTGGAGGGTGGTAAGTGGTGGCTGGTGGTAGGTGGTGGTAGGTGGTGGCTGGTGGTAGGTGGTGGAGGGTAAGGGTTGGTAGAGGGTGGTAGGTGGAGGGTGGTGAAACATTTCCTAAACAACTGTCATGATCAGTAATTAGGTGTTTGTTAGGTACTACACCACGAATGCTACTCATCCATATTTCTCATACATATTTATCAACAAAGTGATCACTGCTGCCCCACTCAGAGTACACACCACTCCTGCATTGACCCTTTTAATTAAGTTATTAAACAACAAAAAATATGGGAACCTCAGCTTGAGAGAGTTGCATATTCAAGGAAATATGGCCTCTGAAACACAAAACGAGTTCAAAACCAAAATAAAATTGATTATGCAGATAATTATTTTATTACATAAGAATTATAATTTCACAAGCCATCTAGGAATGAATCCTTGGTTAACATGAGGATTTAATTGCACTCTGAATCTTTGTGTTTGGATATGCACTAAGCTACAGCTGGGATATGCACTTTACGTCAATCCAGGTCAGTAATGGGCTGATGAAAACACCCTAGGAAAACCCTGAATTCAATGTTCCCATGTAATACATTCAACAGAAGTTTCATTGATCACCTGTGACTACATATTTGTGGCTAGAAGGGCAGAGCTAAGGTGGCACTATCCAAATTTCAGTACAGCCTCTCCTCACTTAACGAAGGAGTTCTGTTCCTGAGACCACGTCGGTAAATGAGTTCGTCGCTAAGCAAGGAGCATACTATAATGGTAGTGGGTTTGTGTCAGCCATGTCTGATATTGTTCCTTTCCTCTTGTTGAAGATATTACATGGGAACATTGAATTCAGGGTTTTCCTAGGTAAATGAATTCGTCACTAAGCAAAGAGCATACTACAGTGGACCCTCACCTAACGATGGCATCGCATAACGTTAAATCTGCCTAGCGATACACTTTAACGCAAAAATTTTGCCTCGCCTAGCGCTAAAAAACTCGCTCAACGCAATTTGTCTGAGACGTGTCCACGTGCGGCCTGAGCCAGCCTCACTTGTTCTGTGGGTGCCAGTGTTTACAAGCCAGCTTCCGCGGTTACATCCAAGCATGCAATTGGAACATTTCGTATTATCACAGCGTTTCTAGTGATTTCACCTGCAAAATAAGTGACCATGGGCCCCAAGAAAACTTCTAGTGCCAACCCTACAGGAATAAGGGTGAGAAATACTATGGATATGAAGAAAGAGATCATTGCTACGTATGAAAGTGGAGTGAGTGTCTCCGAGCTCACCAGGTTGTATAGTAAACCCCAATCAACCATCGCTACTATTGTGGCCAAGAAAATGGCAATCAAGGAAGCTGTTCTTGCCAAAGGTGCAACTTTGTTTTTGAAACAGAGATCGCAAGTATACTCGAAGATGTTGAGAAACTGTTATTGGTGTGGATAGACGAAAAACAGATAGCAGGAGATAGCATTTCTCAAGCGATCATATGTGAAAAGGATAGGAAGTTGCATGAGGATTTAATTAGAAAAATGCCTGCAACTAGTGGTGATGTGAGTGAATTTAAGGCCAGCAAAGGTTGGTTTGAGAGATTTAAGAATCGTAGTGGCATACATAGTGTGATAAAGCATGGTGAGGCTGCTGGTTCGGACCACAAAGCAGCTGAAAAATATGTGCATGAATTCAAGGAGTACATAGACAGTGAAGGACTGAAACCTGAACAAGTGTTTGTGACGAAACAGGCCTGTTTTGGAAGAAAATGCCAAGCAGGACCTACATTACTGAGGAGGAAAAGGCACTCCCAGGACATAAGCCTATGAAAGACAGGCTTACTCTGTTGATGTGTGCCAATGCTAGTGGTGATTGCAAAATGAAGCCTTTATTTAGGTGTATCACTCTGAAACTCCCAGAGCATTCAGGCAAAAGAATATCCTCAAGGCTAATCTGTGTGTGCTGTGGAGGGCAAACAGTAAGGCATGGGTCACTAGGGACTTTTTCTATGACTGGTTACACCATGCATTTGCCCCCACTGTGAAAAATTACCTAATTGAAAATAAATTTGACCTTAAGTGCCTCCTGGTATTAGACAATGCTCCTGGTCATCCTTCAGATGTGGCAGAGCGACTTTCTGCAGACATGAGCTTCATTAAGATCAAGTTTTTGCCTCCTAATACCACTCCTCTCCTGCAGCCCATGGACCAGCAGGTCACTGCAAATTTCAAAAAACTCTACACAAAAGCTATGTTTGAAAGGTGCTTTGTAGTGACCTCAGAAACTCAATTGACTCTAAGAGAGTTTTGGAGAGATCACTTTAATATCCTCAATTGTGTAAACCTTATAGGTAAGGCTTGGGAGGGAGTGACTAAGAGGACCTTGAACTCTGCTTGGAAGAAAATGTGGCCAGAATGTGTAGACAAAAGGGATTTTGAAGGATTTGAGGCTAACCCTGAGAAGCGTATGCTAGTTGAGGAATTCATTGTGGCATTGGGGAAGTCCTTGGGGTTGGAGGTTAGTGGGGAGGATGTGGAAGAGTTGGTGGAGGAGGACAATGAAGAACTAACCACTGATGAGCTGCTAGATCATCTTCAACAGCAAGAGGCCACACCTGAGGAAACTGCTTCAGAGGAGGGGAGAGAGAAATTGAAGAAGTTGCCTACTTCAAAGATTAAGGAAATGTGTGCAATGTGGCTTAAAGTGCAAACCATTTTTGATGAAAATCACCCTGACACAACTATTGCAAGCCATGCTGGTGACTATTACACTGACAATGTTGTGAAACACTTTAGGAAAGTTATAAAGGAACGAGAGGTACAGGCCTCTATGGACAGATATGTTGTGCGACAGAAGTCCAGTGACTCTCACGCTGGTCCTAGTGACATTAAAAGAAGAAGGGAAGTAACCCCGGAAAAGGACTTGCTACCTCAAGTCCTAATGGAAGGGGATTCCCCTTCTAAACACTAAGACCATCTACACTCTCCCCTCCTCCCATCCCATCAATCATCACCAGATCTTCAATAAAGGTAAGTGTCATGTAACTGTGCATGTCTTCTTCAGTTTGTGTGTATTAAAATTAATATTTCATGTGGTAAATTTTTTTTTTTCATACTTTGGGGAGTCAGGAACGGATTAATTTGATTTCCATTATTTCTTATGGGGAAAATTAATTCGCCTGTCGATAATTTCGCCTAACGTTGAGCTCTCAGGAACGGATTAATATCGTTAGGCAAGGGTCCACTGTATAATGGTAGTGGGTTTGTGTCAACCATATCTGATACTGTTTTAACCTTTTGACTGTCGTGACCCCAAATCCTAAACTCTCTCTCTGTTGCAAAAAAAAAAAAAATAACTTATGAAATGATAGAGAAACTTTTCCCGATGTTAATGACACCAAAAATATGAAATTTGATGGAAAACTTAGGAAATTACGCTCTTGCGAAGTTAGCGATCTTGGGGATGTTTAGGCATCGGCGATTTCGCCCACTCTGAGCCCTACTTTTGGCCAATGGACTCCGTACCACCTAGTATATTCCAATTCTCATCTAAAATACACCCAAAACCCATTTCGAGGGCTTTCACTTCTACAGCCTGACCCTTTGTCATTGAGTGACTGGCTAACCAGGCTATTTCTACAAGCAGCCACAGGCCCACATAGCCATCATAACCCAGCAGATCCGGCACTTGCAGCAGGAAGATGCCATCTTGAATAACTTCATTCTTACTTTCCCATCCATACATAGTACCTAATCTAGGTAGTAGGTTGGTAGACAGTAACTGCCCAGGGAGGTAATACTGTCCTGTCAAGTGAGTGTAAAACAGAAACCTGTAGTTGTTTTACATGATGGTGGGATTGCTCGTGTCTTTTTTCCGTCTCGTAACATGCAAGATTTCAGGTACGTCTTGCTACTTCTACTTCTACTTAGGTCACACTACACATGCATGTACATGCATATACTACAGTAGTCCCCGCAAATCCGTGGGGATTATGTTCCAAGACCACCTGCGAATTTGGAAAAACCGCA
Organism: Cherax quadricarinatus; assembly: GCF_038502225.1. Classification (NCBI taxonomy): domain Eukaryota; kingdom Metazoa; phylum Arthropoda; class Malacostraca; order Decapoda; family Parastacidae; genus Cherax; species Cherax quadricarinatus. The sequence continues at coordinate 41,185,118 of NC_091299.1, read as the reverse complement.
AATTCTGGACGTGGTTAAAAAATGCCTATATGTAAATGCTTATTTTTATAGTTTAAACCCTAAATATGCCCCCAAACACTTAAATTTCAAATTCAGCTTCATACATCACCCTTTAAAAACAAAATAAAGAATGTAAAGATAAACCTGTATACAGTACAGCCTCTCCTCACTTAACGACACGGTTCCGTTCCTAAGACCATGTCGGTAAACAAATTTATCGCAAAGTGAGGAGCATACTATAATGGTAGTGGGAATATGTCAGCCATCTCTGATATTGTTTTAATGTCACCTTTGCACCCTTCATAACATTTCTGGTATATTTTAAAATGTTTAGACAGTAGAGGACTGTACAGTGGAACCTTGTTTTTCGTGATTTATTTGTTCCAGAAAGTCTGACAAAAACCAAATACACCTACCATCTGACTTACGACCAAGTTCGGTTCCGAGGAACCGGTCGTAAGTCGAAATGGTCCTAAGTCGAACTTTACTACTGAATATCAACAAAACATTTTTGTAATGACTTTATTTTATTGTTTTATTTTGGTATTTCATGTTTTACTTTAATTTTTATGCTGTTAGTACTGCATTTTATACTGTAAGGTTTAGGATAAACACTGTGTACAACACAAATAGTTGTTTATTTCCCAGAAATTTGGCATAAAAAACACGGTCGCAAGTCGAGTGGTCGTAAGTCGAGCAGGTCATACGTCGGATGGTAGGTGTACAGTGGACTCCCGGTATTCGATGGCATTGGTATTCGATAAATCCAGTATTCGATGCATTATATCGCAAAAAAATTTCCTCGGTATTTGATTGAAAACCCGGTATTCGATACGATTCGTACGAGACCTGTCCACGTGTGGCCTGAACTGCCCCATGTGTGGCAGTGTTTACAAGCCAGCCAGTGTGCGCGCATCTAAGGATACATTCGGTACATTCCATATTATCACTGTGTTTGGTGCTTGTTTCTGCAAAATAAATCACCATGGGCCCCAAGAAAGCTTCTAGTGCCAACCCTGTGGAAAAAAGGGTGAGAATTAGTATGGAAATTAAGAAAGATTTTGAAGGGTTTGGGGCTAACCCTGAGAAGCCTATGCCAGTTGTGGACTCGATTATGCCTACTTCAAAAATTAAGGAAATGTGTGCACAGTGGGTTGAACTGCAAACCTTTATGGATGAAAATTACCCTAACACAGCTATTGCAAACCTTGCTGGTGACTATTACAATGACAATGTTGTGGCCCATTTTAGACAAATCGTAAAGGAACGGGAAGTACAGAGCTCTATGGACAGATTTGTTGTGCGACAGAGGTCCAGTGACTCTCAAGCTGGTCCTAGTGGTATTAAAAGAAGAAGGGAAGTAACCCCGGAAAAGGACTTGCTACCTCAAGTCCTAATGGAAGGGGATTCCCCTTCTAAACACTAACACCTCTCCCCTCCTCCCATCCCATCAATCATCACCAGATCTTCATTAAAGGTAAGTGTCAATTATTTTATTGTTATTGTAATTATTCTATTGCATTAAACTTAATATTTCATGTAGTATTTTTTTTTTTCATACTTTTGGGTGTCTTGCACGGATTAATTTGATTTCCATTATTTCTTATGAGGAAAATTGATTCGGTTCTCGATATTATCGGTATTCGATGAGCTCTCAGGAATGGATTAATATCGAATACCGGCGGTCCACTGTAATACGAAAACTGAAGCAATATTTCCAATAAGAAATGATGTAAATCCAATTAATCCAGTCCAGACACCCAAAAATATTAATAAAAAATATATTTTATAGAGAATAATTATAGTTTAACATACAGAAAAGAAATAATACAGTGGACCCTCGGTTATCGGCCGTAATCCGTTCCAGAAGGTCGGCCAATAACCAAATTAATATTTCCCATAAGAATTAATGGAAATACAATTAATCTGTTCCAGACAAAAATATTCACAAAAAAAAAATTGTGAGACGGCAACTGCCTTGCCTTCTCACAAATAATCGACTCCACAACACCGTCTCCCACTAAATGTTTTTCCTTAATCCACAATAACAATAACTTTTCCATATCTTCCATTATTGGTGATCTTTGTTTCATAATCACATTTACCCTTTCCACAACATCAGCTTCCTTGATTTGTTCTTTCTTTGCTAGAATGGAAGTGATGGTAGATTTATTTTTTCCCATACATCCTGGCAAGTTCCAGCGCCCTCACACCACTCTCATATTTTTCAATAACTTCTTGCTTAAATTCCATGGTGTTTCTCACTTTCTTTGCCACAGGAACTTTACTAGGAACTATCTTTGGAACCATGGTTACTTATTTCACAGTTGCACTGACAAAAAACCCCACCAAAAATCAAGAAAAACAAGCGAAATGTTTGGATGAATGAGCAGAAGCTTCTTCCCGCACCGAGAGAGACAGCCAAACTGATGCGCAAGCTGGCCCAGCTGGTGGAGGGACACGTCCAATACAGCTGATAAGAGAAATAACGGCTGATAACCAGTAGCGGAAAAACTGGCCGATAACCAAGTTGGCCAATAACAGGAATGGCTGATAACCGGAGGTCCACTGTATAATTATTAAAGTATAAAATACAAAATAACTTTTAAAAACACTTGAAATTTTGGAGTTTCCAAACATAATGGAGAGATGTGGTGCTTACAGAGCTCACAGAGAATGTAAACAAACCGGGTGGGGTGTGGTGACCATACTGTATTAGAAAGTCAGGTGGGGGAGCCGTATAGCAAATTTTGGTCATAATTTGAAATGCCCGTATTAGTGGAACACCATAAAGTGAAACGTCGTAAAGCGCAGCCTTACCGTATACATTTATATTCCCTCTTCTTTCTCCACAACTGATCTTTCAACATTATTGCTACCCCTTCCTTAGCTCTAACTCTCTCAGATACTCCTGAATTTATCCCATTTAATTTTCCCCATTGAAACTACCCTACCCCCTTCAGCTTTGTTTTGCTTAGGGTTAGGACATCCAACTTTTTTTCATTCATAACATTAGCTATCATTTCTTTCTTATCATCCACACTACATCCACACATATTCTTACATCCCAATTTTATAGTTTTTCTTTTACTTCTTTTTAGTGGTTTGTACAGGAGATGGAGTTACTAGCCCATTACTCCCGGTATTTAGTCGCCTCCTATGACATGCATAGCTTACGGAGGAAGAATTCTGTTCCACTTCCCCATGGAGATAAGCCAGTGGTTCCCAAACTTTTTCAGCTTGTTACCCAATTTAACATGCCACATAAAGCATGTTACCCCTTTCACAAAATGTTGTTATTATTGATATATATGGCTAAATTAAAACACTTGAGATATTTTCTTTTATTTATTGTATTTGAACATTGTGCATCTCTAATGACTATTACCAAAGATGTCAAGAACATCAGTGGGATGGATGGAGTTGCATACTTGAAGCTAGTTTAGGAATTCTTGGCTTCATACCAGCTTATGTCTATCTCGGCTGATGCTCACAGATAAACTGACAGTGTGAAATAGAGGCAGCCTCAGGAAGTGAGTGACGCATACTGGACAGGTCGATCTGGGCTACTGAGTGACTTTTGTCCTGAAGCATACTTGTCAAAATACTTTTGGGTTTCCACACACTTAGCTATATATTTCTTCTTTTCTAATACTGTATATTAGTTTTTGATGTTTATTGTTATTTGGTTTAACTTTATTACTTACTTATAATAGGTTTACTTTACAACTTTATATACTAAGACAAAGTTAACAATAATCCTCATACCGGGTACCGCATTGTTTTCTTGATTTTCAGAATTCATAACTTTTTTTCTGTCACCCCTCCATTACCCCCCAAAAATGGTTAAATTACCCCCAGGGGGTAATTTACCCCCAGTTTGGGAACCACTGAGATAAGCAGAAATAAACAACAAGAATTAGGAACAAAATAGAAGAAAACCCAGAGGGGTTAGTATATATATGCTTGTACATGCATGTGTAGTGTGACCTAAGTGTAAGTAGAAGTAGCAAGACATACCTGCAACACTGAAAGTTTATGAGACAGAAAAAGACACCAGCAATAATACCATCATGCAAAATAATTATAGGTTTGTGTTTCACACTCATTTGGCAGGACAGTAGTACCTCCCTGGGTGGATGATATCTACCAGCCTACTAGCCTTAAATGGTCCATACATATATATACATTCACCTGCACAGCACCCCGAATATTTTGAGAGAAAATTTTTTTTTTTTTATATAGGAAAAAAGGGCATGTGGTAACCAGGCATCCCCAATTTTTTTCATATGGTGCACACTGAGTGTGCACACCCATTCTCTCATGTCTAGGCGACTCAGGCCTATCATGCCAATGTCGAATAATTGACAAATGAAACGTATATATACGTTTGGGGTGCTACGCAAGAGAACATATATATATATATATACAATTTCACCATTTAAAATTTAATAATAATAATAATGATAATAATAATAATGATAATAATAATAATAATAATCATATTTTTTTTTTTAACAAGTCAGCCGTCTCCCACCGAGGCAGGTTGACCCAAAAAGAAAATACTTTCATCATCATTCAACTCTTTCACCTCACTCACGCATAATCACTGTTTTTGTAGAGATGCTCAGAACACAACAGCTTAGAAGCATATACATATAAAGATGCACAACATATCCCTATAAACTGCCAATACAGTGGACCCCCGCATAACGATGGCATCACATAGCGATTTTTCCGCATACCGATTACTTTTATCGCAAAATTTTTGCCGCGCATACCGATTAAAAACCCGCTCACCGATTTTCGTCCGAGACGCGTCCAATGTGCCCTCAGCCAGCCTCACATGTGCCGCCCGTCCCATTGTTTACCAGCCAGCCTCCGCGGTAACATCCAAGCATACACTCGGAATATTTCGTATTATTACAGTATTTTCGGTGCTGTTTCTGGAAAATAAGTGACCATGGGCCCCAAGAAAGCTTCTAGTGCCAACCCTACACCTCAAAGGGTAAGAATTACTATAGAAATGAAGAAAGAGATAATTGATAAGTATGAAAGTGGAGTGCGTATAGCCGACCTAGTCAAGCTGTACAAGAAACCCCAATCAACCATCGCTACTATTGTGGGCACCAGAAAGACAATCAAGGAAGCTGTTCTTGCCAAAGGTTCAACTGTGTTTTCGAAACAAAGATCGCAAGTGATGGAAGATGTTGAGAGACTCTTATTGGTGTGGATAAATGAAAAACAGCTAGCAGGAGATAGCATCTCTCAAGCGATCATATGTGAAAAGGCTAGGAAGTTGCATGAGGATTTAATTAAAAAAATGCCTGCAACTAGTGATGATGTGAGTGAATTTAAGGCCAGCAAAGGTTGGTTTGAGAGATTTAAGAAGCGTAGTGGCATCCATAGTGTGATAAGGCATGGTGAGGCTGCCAGTTCGGACCACAAAGCGGCTGAAAAATATGTGCAGGAATTCAAGGAGTACATAGAAACTGAAGGACTGAAACCTGAACAAGTGTTTAATTGTGATGAAACAGGCCTGTTCTGGAAGAAAATGCCAAGCAGGACCTACATTACTCAGGAGGAAAAGGCACTCCCAGGACATAAGCCTATGAAAGACAGGCTTACTTTGTTGATGTGTGCCAATGCTACTGGTGATTGCAAAGTGAAGCCTTTATTAGTGTATCACTCTGAAACTCCCAGAGCGTTCAGGCAAAAGAATGTCCTCAAGGATAATTTGTGTGTGCTGTGGAGGGCAAACAGTAAGGCATGGGTCACTAGGGAATTTTTCTATAACTGGTTACACCATGCATTTGCCCCCAATGTGAAAAATTACCTAACTGAAAAGAAATTAGAACTTAAGTGCCTCCTGGTGTTAGACAATGCCCCTGGTCATCCTACAGACGTGGCAGAGCGACTTTATGGGGACATGAGCTTCATTAAGGTGAAGTTTTTGCCTCCTAATACCACGCCTCTCCTGCAGCCCATGGACCAGCAGGTTATTTCCAACTTCAAGAAACTGTACACAAAAGCTCTGTTTGAAAGGTGCTTTGTAATGACCTCAGAAACTCAACTGACTCTAAGAGAGTTTTGGAGAGATCACTTTAATATCCTCAATTGTGTAAACCTTATAGGTAAGGCTTGGGAGGAAGTGACTAAGAGGACCTTGAACTCTGCTTGGAAGAAACTGTGGCCAGAATGTGTAGACAAAAGGGATTTTGAAGGGTTTGAGGCTAACCCTGAGAATCCTGTGCCAGTTGAGGAATCCATTGTGGCATTGGGAAAGTCCTTGGGGTTGGAGGTTAGTGGGGAGGATGTGGAAGAGTTGGTGGAGGAGGACAATGAAGAACTAACCACTGATGAGCTGATAGATCAACTTCAAGAGCAAGATGCCAGACCTGGGGAAACTGGTTCAGAGGAGGGGAGAGAGAAATTGAAGAAGTTGCCTACTACAAAGATAAAGGAAATCTGTGCTAAGTGGCTTGAAGTGCAAACCTTCATGGATGAAAATCACCCTCACACAGCTATTGCAAGCCGTGCTGGTGATTATTACACTGACAATGTTGTGAAACACTTTAGGCAAGTCATAAAGGAACGAGAGGTACAGGCCACTATGGACAGATATCTTGTGCGAAAGAAGTCCAGTGACTCTGAAGCTGGCCCTAGTGGCATTAAAAAAAGAAGGGAAGTAACCCCAGAAAAGGACTTACTACCTCAAGTCCTAATGGAAGGGGATTCCCCTTCTAAACAGTAAGAAGATAATGCTCTCCCCTCCTCCCATCCCATCAATCATCACCAGATCTTCAATAAAAGTAAGTGTCATGTAATTGTGCATGCCTTTTTCAGTTTGTGTGTATTAAAATTAACATTTCATGTGGTAAAAAAAAATTTTTTCCATACTTTTGGGCGTCTTGCACGGATTAATTTTATTTCCATTATTTCTTATGGGGAAAATTCATTCGCATAACGATTATTTCGCATAACAATTATCCCTCTTGCACGGATTAAAATCGTTAACCGGGGGTCCACTGTATCCTGAACCCCTCCTTTAGAGTGCAGGCATTGTACTTCCCATTTCCAGGACTTAAGTATGGCTATATAAAAATAACCGGTTTCCCTGAATCACTTCACTAAATATTACCCTGCTCACACTAAAACAGATCGTCAGGTCCCAAATACCATTCGTCTCCATTCACTCCTATCGACACGCTCATGCACGCATGCAGGAAGTCCAAGCCCCTCACCCACAAAACTTCCCTTACCCCTTCCTTCCAACCTTTTTGAGGACGACCCCTACCCCACCTTCCTTCCGCTACAGATTTAAATGCTCTCCATGTCATTCTACTTTGATCCATTCTCTCTAAATGACGAAACCACCTCAACAACCCCTCTTCAGCCCTCTGACTAATACTTTTATTAACTCCACACCTTTTCCTAATTTCCACACTCCGAATTCTCTGCATAATATTTACACCACACATTGCCCTTAGACAGGACATCTCCACTGCCTCTAACCGCCTCCTCGCTGCTGCATTCACAACCCAAGCTTCACACCCATATAAGTGTGTTGGTACTACTATACTTTCATTCCCTTCTTTGCCTCCATAGATAATGTTTTTTGTCTCCACATATACCTCAATGCACCACTCACCTTTTTTCCCTCATCAATTCTATGATTAACCTCATATTTCATAAATAAATCTGCCGACACGTCAACTCCCAAGTATCTGAAAATATTCACTTCTTCCATAATCCTCTTCCCCAATTTAATATCCAATTTTTCTTTATCTAAATCATTTGATACCCTCATCACCTTACTCTTTTCTATGTTCACTTTCAACTTTCTACCTTTACTCACACTCCTAAACTCGTCCACTAAACTTTGCAATTTTTCTTAGAATCTCCCATAAGCACAGTATCATCAGCAAAAATCAACTGTGTCAATTCCCATTTTGTATTTGATTCCCCATAATTTAATCCCACCCCTCTCCCGAACACCTTGGCATTTACTTCTTTTACAACCCCATCTATAAATATATTAAACAACCATGGTGACATTACACATCCCTGTCTAAGACCCACGTTTACTGGGAAGTAGTCTCCCTCTCTTCTACACACCCTAACCTGAGCCTCACTATCCTCATAAAAACTCTTTACAGCATTTAGTAACTTACCACCTATTCCATATACTTGCAACATCTGCCACATTGGTTCCCTATCCACTCTATCATATGCCTTTTCTAAATCCATAAATGCAATAAAAACTTCCCTACCTTTATCTAAATACTGTTCACATATATGCTTCAATGTAAACACTTGATCTACACATCCCCTACCTACTCTGAAACCTCCTTGCTCATCTGCAATCCTACATTCTGTCTTACTTCTAATTCTTTCAATTATAACCCTACCGTACACTTTTCCTGGTATACTCAGTAAGCTTATTCCTCTATAATTTTTACAATCTCTTTGTCCTCCTTCCCTTTATATAAAGGGACTATACATGCTCTCTGCCAATCTCAAGGTACCTTCCCTTCTTTCATACATTTATTAAACAAAAATACCAACCACTCCAACACTATATCCCCCCTGCTTTTAACATTTCTGTCATGATCCAGTCAGTTCCAGTTGCTTTACCCCCTTTCATTCTACGTAATGCCTCACACACCTCCCCCCACTCACATCCTGTTCTTCTTCACTCCTAAAAGATGGTATACCTCCCTGTCCAGTGCATGAAATTACCGCCTCCCTTTCTTCGTCGATATTTAAAAGTTCCTCAAAATATTCTCGCCATCTACCCAAAACCTCCCTCTCCCCATCTATGAACTCCCTTACACTGTTTTTAACTGACAAATCCATTTGTTCCCTAGGCTTTCTTAACTTGTTTAACTACAAAATTTTTTCTTATTTTCATTAAAATTTCTTGACAGTGCCTATCCCACTCTATCATCTGCTCTCCTTTTGCACACTCTCACCACTCTCTTCACCTTTCTTTTACTCTCCATATACTCTGCTCTTCTTATAACACTTCTGCTTTGTAAAAACTTCTCATAAGCAAACTTTTCTCTTTTATCACAACCTTTACTTCATCATTCCAAAAATCACTCCTCTTTCCTCCTGCACCCACCCTCCTATAACCACAAAGTTCTGCCCCACATTCTAATACTGCATTTTTAAAACTATTCCAACCCTCTTCAACCCCCCCACTGCTCATACTTGCACCATTCCACCTTTCTGCCAATAGTTGCTTATATCAAACCCGAACTTCCTCCTCCCTTAGGTTATACACTCTCACCTCCCTCTTACCTGTTGTTGCCATTTTCCTTTTTTCCCATCTACCTCTTACTCTAACTGTAGCTACAACTAAATAATGATCCGATATGTCAGCTGCCCATCTATAAATGTGTACATCCTGGAGCCTAGCCATCAATCTTTTATCCACCAATACATAATCTAACAAACTACTTTCATTACATGCTATATCATACCTTGTATATTTATTTATCCTCTTCTTCATAAAGTATGTATTACTTATTACTAAACCTCTTTCTACACAAAGCTCAATTAAAGGCTCCCCATTTTCATTTACCCCTGGCACCCCAAATTTACCTACTACTCCCTCCACAACATTTTTGCCCACTTTAGCATTGAAATCCCCAACCACCATTACTCTCACACTTAGTTCAAAACTCCCCACACATTCACTCAACATTTCCCAAAATCTCTCTCTCTCTCCTCTACACTTCTCTCTTCTCCAGCTGCATATACACTTACTGTAACCCACTTTTCACATCCAACCTGTATTTTACTCGATATAATCCTTGAATTAATACATTCATAGTCCCTCTTTTCTTGCCATAACTCATCCTTCAACATTATTGCTACTCCTTCTATAGCTCTAACTCTATTTGAAACCCCTGACCTAATCCCATTTATTCCTCTCCACTGAACCTCTCCCACCCCTTCAACTTTGTTTCACTTAAAGCCAGGACATCCAGCTTCTTCTCATTCATAACATCCACAATCATCTCTTTCTTATCATTTGCACAACACCCACGCACATTCAGACTTCCTATTTTGACAATTTTCTTCTTCTTATTCTTTTTAATAATTATTACAGGAAAAGGGGTTACTAGCTCAGTGTTCCCGGCATTTTAGTTGACTTTTACAACACGCATGGCTTACAGAGGAAAGATTCTTATTCCACTTCCCCATGGATATAAAAGGAAAAGTAATATGACCAAGAACTATTAAGATAAAATCAAAGAAAACTCAGATGAGTGTGTATAAATAAACATGTACATGTATATGTAGTGTGACGTAAGTGTAAGTAGAAGTAGCAAGACATACCTGAAATCTTGCATGTTTATGAGACAGAAAAAAGACACCAGCAATCCTACCGTCATGTAAAACAATTACAGGTTTCCGTTTTACACTCACTTGGCAGGACGATAATAATAATAATAATAATAAATAATAATCGCTTTGGAGTGCTTTAAATGTCAGATGCCAAACCTATGTGAAATACCTATGACATTTAAAGCCCTCCAGATTGATTATTTATTATTATTATAAATTACTATAAATAATAATAATAATAATAATAATAATGACAAATACTACTTTTGTATTTTTTCTTGTCACAAGAAAGATCTAGGAGTGTTTCCCCTGATGTAAACACCGTTTTCTTTCATTATAGACCAGAGGTACAGATGAGAAAACATATCTATCTAATGATCTTATCCCAGAGCAGCAGCCTCCACATCTACCCCATTCACATAATATGGCATATATTACTAATTTCAGCATTTTTATTACAGTTCTAGGGATGTGTCAGCAGATGGGGTATATGAAGGATGAGGTGAATCATAGAATTGATGAGGGGGGAAAAGGTGAGTGGTGCACTGACGAGTCTGTGGAGACAAAGAACTTTATCCATGAAAGCAAAGAGGGGAATGTATGAGAGTATAGCTATACCAATGCTCTTGTATGGGTGTGAGGCATGGGTTGTCACTGTTACAACAAGGAGAAGGCTGGAGGCAGTGGAGATGTCATGTCCGAGGGCAATGTGTGATATGAATATAATGCAGAGAATCCGTAGTTTGGTGATTAGGAGGAGGTGTGGGATTACCAAAACTATTATTCAGAGGGGTGAGGAGGGGTTATTGAGATAGTTTGGACATGTAGAGAGATTGAAACGAAATAGAATGACTTTGAGAGTATACAAATTTGTAGTGGAGGGAAGGCGAGGTAGGGGTTGTCCTAGAAAAGGTTGGAGGGAGGGGGTAAAGGAGGTTTTGTGTGTGAGGGGCTCGGACTTACAGCAAGCATGCGTGAGTGTGTTAGACAGGAGCAAATGGTTTTTAGGATTTGACGTGCTGTTGGACAATTAGCAAGGTAACATTTATGAACGGATTCAGGGAAACTGGCAGGCCGAACTTGAGTCCCGGAGATGGGAAGTACAGTGACTGCACTCTGAAGGAGGGGTGTTAATGTTGCAGTTTTATAGCTGTAGTGTAGGCATTCTTCTGGCAAGACAGTGATGGAGTGAATGATGATGAAAGTTTTTCTTTTTCGGGCCACCCTGCTTTGATGGGAAACGGCTAATGTGTTCATAAAAATAAAATAACTCACAACTTATCTCTGGGGGTTAAACACAAACTTGATCATTGTAGTTAAAGTACAATCTTCCCCCCTCTCTCTTTTCCATGTCATCTGGCCCAAGTTTGCTTATGGCAAGTAATATATAGTACAGCGGTCCCCCGCTTTTCATAGTTCCCGGCAATCGTAAAATTCGCCAATCATAGAGGTATTTTCGTATAAACATGGACTCGCTTTTCATAGGTTGACTCGCGAGTCGTAGTTCGTCCGGGATGCGTACCCACGGCGTGAGCCGGGGCAGCAGCCAGTCTGGCATTCTTTACCAGTGAGCGAAGGTCCCCTCACGTGCTCCAGCAAAATATTTCATAATATTCCATTTATTTTGGTGCTTGCAAGTACTAAATTAGCTACCATGGCTCCAAAGAAAGCTCCTAGTGCCGAGCCTGTGGTAAAGAAGGTGAGAAATACGATTGAATTTAAGAAAACCATCATTGAACAAAATGAAAGTGGTACAAGTGTGGCCGAACTGTCCAGGATGTATAAGAAACCCTACACAACCTTATGTTCCACAGTGGCCAAGAAAAATGAAATAAAGGATGCTGTTGTTGCAAAGGGAGTAACTATGCTGACAAAAATGAGATCACCAGTACTGGAAGAGGTTGAGAAGTTATTATTGGTGTGGATAAATGAGAAACAATTAGCAGGAGATACTCTTATGACTTCGTTTATTTGTGAAAAGGATAGGCAGTTGCATGAAGATTTGGTAAAGAAATTGCTTGCAAATAGTGGTGAAGTGAGTGAATTTAAGGCCAGCAAAGGCTGGTTTGAGAGATTTAAGAACCATACTGGCATACACAGTGTGGTAAGGCATGGTGAGGCTGCCAGTTTGGACCACAAGGCAGCTGAAAAATATGAGCATGAATTCCAGGAGTACATAGAGGCTGAAGGACTGAAACCTGAACAAGTGTTCAATTGTGACGAAACAGGCCTCTTTTGGAAGAAAATGCCAAAGAGGACCTTCATTACACAAGAAGAAAACGCAATGCCAGGACACAAGCCAATGAAAGACAGGCTGATGCTAATTTTCTGTGCTAATGCTAGTGGGGATTTCAAAGTGAAGCCATTATTAGTGTACCATTCTGAAAATCCCAGTGTGTTCAGGAAAAACAATGTTATGAAGAGTAAATTGTGTGTGTTTTGGAAATCTAATAGTAAGGCATGGGTCACGAGGGAAATTTTCATCGAGTGGTTCAATGAAGTGTTTGGCCCTAGTGTGAAGGAGTATCTCCTGGAAAAGAAATTGAATCTCAAGTGCCTGCTAGTAATGGACAATGCACCTGCTCATCCTCCAAACTTGGATGACCTAATTTTTGAGGAGTTTGGGTTCATCACAGTAAAGTTCTTGCCCCCGAATACCACTCCTCTCCTCCAACCCATGGACCAGCAGGTTATTGCAAACTTTAAAAAACTCTACACAAAAGCAATGTTTCACAGGTGCTTGACTGTGACCACAGACACTCACTTGACCCTAAGGGAATTTTGGAGAGAACACTTCAGCATCCTCCACTGCATAACCCTTATAGGTATGGCTTGGGAGGGAGTGGCTACCAGGACTTTGAACTCTGCCTGGAGAAAATCGTGGCCAGATTGTGTCGACAAGAGGGATTTTGAAGAATTTGGGACTGACCCTAATGAGCCTATGTCTGTTGTAAAATCAATTGTGGCACTGGGGAGTTCCATGGGGTTGGATGTGAGTTTGGAGGATGTGAAAGAATTGGTGGAAGACCACAATGAAGAGCTCGCCAATGAGGAGCTGCAAGAGCTTCAGCAGGAAGAGCAACACATCGCAGCTCAGAATCTTGCTGCAGAGGAGGAGGAAGAGAGATGGAAGAAGGTGCCTTCTTCAGAAATTAAAGAGATTTTTACTATGTGGGGTAAGATGGAAAGCTTTATGGAGAAACATCACCCTAACAAGGTTGTTGCAAGCCAGATTGGCAACATGTACAGTGACAGTCTTGGGCCATTTTAGGGAAGTGTTAAAGAGACGCCAGAAACAGAGCTCTCTCCACAGTTATTTTGTGAGACAGGACTCCAGTGACTCTCAAGGTGGTCCTAGTGGCATTAAGAAACAGAGAAGAGAAGCAACCCCAGAAAAGCAAATGGTACCTGAGGTGTTGATGGAAGGGGATTCCCCTTCCAAACTATAAACAATCCACTCTCTCTCCTCCTCCAGTCTCCCAAACACTAAGAAGAATCTCCAATAAAGGTAAGTGTTATGCTGTTAATGTTTCATTCATCATTTCCCATTGTATTGTTTATGTACTACATGCATATTTCATGTTAAAAATTTTTTTGTTTTAATACTTCTGGGTGTCAGGAACGGATTAATTGTATTTACATTATTTCTTATGGGGAAAATTGATTCGTAAATCGTAAATTTCGTTTATAGTAACGGCTCCAGGAACAGATTAATTACGAACAACGAGGGACCACTGTAGTACATTATTAGGTATCTTTCTCTCTTTCCTCTATTCCAGAAAATACAGGGGACCCCCGCCTTATGAATGCATCGCATTACGTTAAATCTGCCATACGAAGCATCTGAATGCAAAAATTTTGCCTCGCCTCACGTGATTCGTCTGGGACGCGTCCCATGTGTGGCCTCAGTGCCAGTGTTTACAAGCCAGCCAGTGCGGTCGCATCTACGCACACATTCAGTACATTTCACATTATCCCAGTGTTTCTGGTGCTTGTAACTGCAAAATAAGTCACCATGGACCCCAAGAAAGCTTCTAGTGCCAACCCTGTGGTAAAAAAGGGCGAGAATTAGTATGGAATTGAAAAAAGAGATTAAGGAAATGTGTGCAAAGTGGGTTGAACTGCAAACCTTTACGGATGAAAATCACCCTGACACAGCTACTGCAAGCCGTGTTGGCAACCTGTACAATGACAATGTTTTGGCCCATTTTAGGAAAGTCTCAAAAGGAACGGGAGGTACAGAGCTCTATGGACAGATTTGTTGTGCAACAGAGGTCCAGTGACACTCAAGCTGGTCCTAGTGGCATTAAAAGAAGGGAAGTAACTCCGGAAAAGGACTTGCTACCTCAAGTCCTAATGGAAGGGGATTCCCCTTCTAAACAATAACTTCCACACTCTCTCCTCCTCCCATCCCATCAATCATCACCAGATCTTCAATAAAGGGAAGTGTCATGTATTCTATTCTTAGTAGAGTAGTAATTGTGCATGTCTTCTTCAGTTTGTGTATATTAAAATTAATATTTCATGTGGTAAATTTTTTTTTTTCATACTTTGGGGTGTCAGGAACAGATTAATTTGATATCCATCATTTCTTATGGGGAAAATTAATTTGGCTGACGATAATTTCGGCTTACCATGAGCTCTCAGGAACAGATTAATATCATAAGGCGTGGGGTCCACTGTACATTCCAAAGAAAACAATCTATTTGTTGAGATCATGTTGGATCCCTGGCAAAGAGCTTATCCTAGTCTACCCTGTGTTGCTGTATGTACTAAGGCTGCAGTGACTGAAGCAGCAATTGCTTGGGCCAAGTATTGCTGTAGCCTCACATGACCAGAAATTAGTGCTGACATATCTTGGAATAGTGCAGTTCGTAAGCTAGCTGAATTAGGATGACTGCTCACTTCTGACAAGACAGGCAATGGATGAATGATGGTGATTGGGAAAAGGGGTAAAGGGGTGTCACCCTAGGGACCTTGGTGAGAGATGGCCAATGTGAAAAAAAAAAAACCTCAGTCTCACACACATACCTTCCTTGAGTAGGGGAGGAATTTGAAGTTGGTGGCCAGATATAAGCTCTAGAAAATGTAATTATACCCTGTGTGATAGCCCAAGTGTCAGAGTAATAGTGTTATGATGTCTTGAGACACCACTGCTTTGACATCCCCATCTGCCATTGTTATCACTAATAATGTTAGGTAAAAGGACACGAGTGCAACTAATGTGACATTTTATTGTGGCAATTTCTCACTCTCCAGAAACTTTCTCAAGCTGTAATGGCTTGACAAAGCTGCAGGAGAACAAAATGGCACCACAATAATATGTACCAACATTATTACAACTAACAATGTTATATCTCTACTTCACCTTTAACTTTTCACTGTCCAAACTCCTAAAATAATACATTACTCCCAGTATCCACTTCAAAAGTAGGAAAAATTATATATTTTTTAACATGTCGGCTGTCTCCCACCAAGGCAGGGTGACCCAAAAGAAAGAAAAACCCAAAAAGAAAGAAAAAACTTTTATCAGTCAACACTTTCACCATCACTCATACATAATCATTGTCATTACAGAAGTGCCCAGATATGACAGTTTAGTCACTCCAAACTGCCAATATTCCAAACCCCTCCTTTAAAGTGTAGGCATTGTACTTCCCATTTCCATGACTCAAGGCTGGCTAACTGGATTACCTGAATCCCTTCGCAAAATTTTTACCCTGCTCACACTCCAACAGCTCGTCAGGTCCCAAAAATTATTTGTCTCCATTCACTCCTATCTAATACGCTCACTCATGCTTGCTGGAAATCCAAGCCCCTCGCCCACAAAACCTTCTTTACTCCCTGCCTCCAACCTTTTCGAGGACGACCCCTATCCCGCCTTCCTTCCTCTACAGATTTATACATTCTCCAAGTCATTCTACTTTGTTCCAATATCTCTAAATGACCAAACCACCTCTACAGTCCCTCTTCAGCCCTCTGACTAATACTTTTAGTAACTCCACACCTCCTAATTTCCACACTACAAATTTTCTGCTTAATACTTACACCACATATTACCCTTCAACAGGACATCACCACTGCTTCCAGCTGCCTCCTCACTGCAACATTTGTAACTCATGCTTCACACCCATATAAGAGTGTTGGTACCACTATACTCTCGTACATTTCCTTCTTTGCCTCCATGGATAACTTTTTTTTGTCTCCACAGATACCTCAACGAACCACTCATCTTATTTCCTTCACCATTTCTGTTGTTAACCACATCCTTCATAAACCCATCCGCTGACAATTCAACTCCCAAATATCTGAAATCATTCATTTCTTCCGTACTCCCTCCATCCAATGTGATATCTAATTTTTCTTTATCTAAATCCTTTAATACCCTTATCACCTTACTCTTATCTGCATTCACTTTCAACTTTTTACCTTTACACACACTCCCAAACTCGTCCAATAACCTTTCTAACTTTTCTTTAGACTCTCCCAAAAGCACAATATCATCAGCAAAAAGTAACAGTCAGCTCCCATTTTGTGTTTGATTCCCCATAATTTAAACTCACCACTCCCCAACACCCTAACACTGACTTCTTTTACAACCTCATCTATAAATATATTAACCCTTTGACTGTTTACGACGTATAAATACATCTTACGAGCCAATGTTTCTGACATATTTATACGCACAAATTCTAGCGGCTTCAAATCGAGCGGGAAAGGCCTGGTAGGCCTACATGAGAGAGAATGGGTCTCAGTGGTCGGTGTGCACCCTGTGAAAAAAATCTGGGACCCAGCGGTGCATTGTGGGAACGCCATCTTGTTATTGAAAGTATTAGAGGTAAGACAGAGAGGAGGATTGCAGATGAGCAAGGAGGCTTTAGAGTGGATAGGGGATGTGTAGATCAGGTGTTTACATTGAAGCATATATGTGAACATTATTTAGATAAGCGTAAGGAAGTTTTTATTGCATTTATGGATTTAGAAGAGGCATATGATAGAGTGGATAGGAGAGCAATGTGGCAGATGTTGTAAGTGTATGAAATAGGTAGTAAGTTACTAAATGCTGTAAAGAGTTTTTATGAGGATAGTGAGGCTGAGGTTAGGGTGTGTAGGAGAGAGGGAGACTACCTCTCGGTAAAAGTAGGTCTTAGACAGGGATGTGTAATGTCACCGTGGTTGTTTAACCCTTTGACTGTTTCAGGCCCCTCTCTGAAACTGTCATTCTGTCGCCAAATACAGTGGACCCCCGGTTAACGATATTTTTTCACTCAAGAAGTATGTTCAGGTGCCAGTACTGACCGAATTTGTTCCCATAAGAAATATTGTGAAGTAGATTAGTCCATTTCAGACCCCCAAACATACACGTACAAACGCACTTACATAAATACACTTACATAATTGGTCACATTCGGAGGTAACCGTTATGCGGGGGTCCACTGTATTCGAAAAAAAAAAAATTATTTTTTCTTATGAAAATGTTAGGAATATTTTTCTGAGTGTTTTAAGCCTAAAAAATTTTTTTTGCCATCAGTACTTACCGAGATACGGAGCCGCAAAGTTTGCAGAAAGTGACGTGCGTATGGCAACAGCGGTGACTGCCGCCCACCCGGTATTCTTTTATTTACTCTAATTCAAAGGTTTCTTGCATTTTTCAATATTTTTCTTTTCCAAGTAACTTATGTGGCCTGTGAGACCAATGTAAGGTGCATTGTTCAAATACGTATACACTCATTATTTACAACACAATAACAGAACAAACTTTATCACTATTAGTTTGTGTATACACTTTGTTTACACAAACAAACAATACAAAACAATGTTTATTACTATTGTTCCATAATATATATACAGTGCACCCCCGCATAGCGACTTTAATCCGTGCAAGAGGGCTCATTGTTATGCGAAATGATAGGTATGCGAATGAATTTTCCCCATAAGAAATAATGGAAATCAAATTAATCCGTGCAAGACACCCAAAAGTATGAAAAAAAAAATTTTACCACATGAAATATACATTTTCCTACACACAAAGAGAAGGATACATGCACAATAGTAGAATAGTACATGCACAATATATATTGTGCATGTACTACTCTACTAAATGAAGAATAAATGACACTTACCTTTATTGAAGATGCAGCAATGACTGATGAGACACTGTGTCCTGGGAGTGCCTTTTCCTCCTGAGTACTGTAGGTCCTGTTAGGCATTTTCTTCCAGAACAGGCCTTATCACACTGTGTATGCCACTACGATTCTTAAATCTCTCAAACCAACCTTTGCTGGCTTTAAATTCACCAATATGAGCACTAGTTCCAGGCATTTTTCCCTGTTCACCTGGGTGTTAGTCAACTGGTGTGGGTTGCATCCTGGGAGACAAGATTAAGGACCCCAATGGAAATAAGTTAGACAGTCTTCGATGACACTGACTTTTTTGGGTTATCCTGGGTGGCAAATCCTCTGGGGTTAATTGTTTCTTGGTATTCTCAATAAGCCACACCAACAACGGTGCTACAGCAGCAGCAGCAGCTGACAGTGGTACAACAGCAGCAGACGATGCTACAGCAGCAACAGACGATGCTACAGCAGCAACAGACGATGCTACAGCAGCAGCAGACGATGCTACAGCAGCAACAGACGATGCTACAGCAGCAGCAGACGATGCTACAGCAGCAGCAGACGATGCTACAGCAGCAGCAGACGATGCTACAGCAGCAGCAGACGATGCTACAGCAGCAGCAGATGGTACTACAGCAGCAGCAGCAGCTGACAGTGGTACAACAGCAGCAGCAGCTGACAGTGCAGCAGCAGCTGTACCACCAATAGTAGAGATGGTTGATTGGGGTTTATTATACAACCTGGCCAGCTCGGAGACATGCACTCCACTTTCATACTTATCAATGATCTTTTTCTTCATCTCTATAGTAATTCTCACCCTTATTGCTGTAGGGTTGGCACTAGAAGCTTTCTTGGGGCCTATGGTCACTTATTTTCCAGAAAAAATCACCAAAAACACTGTAATAATACGAAATGTTCCGATTGTATGCTTGGATGTTACCGCGGAAGCTGGCTGGTAAACAATGCCACCGGCGGAACATGTGAGCGTGGCTCAGGCCGCACATTGGACGCGTCTTGGACGAAGAGCGGTGAGCGGGTTTTTGGGCGGTATGCGAGGCAAAATTTTTGCGAAAAAGCGAGCGGTATGCGTATTGTACGGTATGCGATGCGTGCGGTATGCGGGGGTCCACTTGTATATGCTTGTACATGTATGTGTAGTGTGACCTAAGTGTAAGTAGAAGTAGCAAGACGTACCTGAAATCTTGCATGTTTATGAGACAGAAAAAGACACCAGCAATCCTACCATAAAGTAGAATAATTACAGGCTTTCGTTTTACACTCACTTGGCAGGACGGTAGTACCTCCCTGGGTGATTGATGTCTACCAATCTACATTATTATTATTATTATTACATATTACTATTATTCCTCCATGGGGAAGTGGAACAGAATTCTTCCTCCGTAAACCATGCATGTTGTAAGAGGCGACTAAAATGCCAGGAGCAAGGGGCTAGTAACCCCTTCTCCTGTATATGTATTACTAAATGTAAAAGGAGAAACTTTCGTTTTTCCTTTAGGGCCACCCTGCCTTGGTGGGATACGGCCAGTGTGTTGAAATGAAGATTATTATTTATTACATATTATTATTATTATTATTATTGTTTTCCTTATGAAACTACGTAGTGATTAATGGAGTTTGCCTTAAAATCACACTGTTTACTGTTATAGTAAAAGCATGGGATGGTATGAAGTCAGGAGCACGAACAATGTCCGCTGTGTGCCACTACCACTACTCAAATATGCAATGACATATTTCATTCATTCTAGTGTATATATCATGTTTCTAAATTATTGATATCATGTAAGATGAAATGTTATCGATAAATAAGCCGTAGAATTGATATTAGGGAAATATTCAAGTATTTTCTTGTGCCTGGAATTCCACTGGGACATATTAATTCCATTTAAGTTAATTTAAATGAGGAAATTTGACTCTATAAACAAGCAAATCCAGATGCGAGCAAGGTCACGGAGCGGATTAAACTCGTAAGTAGAGGTTCCACTGTATTTTATCACTTCAAACATGGGGAAATGCTTACCCTGGCATTGCTCCATTTGGAATACACATATATGGTATGGTGTACAGTGGAACCCCAGTATCCATAAGGGATATGTTCCAAGCCCTGCCACGGATGTCGAAAACTGTGGATAGTAGCAAATGCTATACATGTCATTTTTTTGTTTACATACATACCTATGTTCTTGGGTTTTGAAGGGGTGTAGGGATGGTGGCAGAAAGCAATGAGGTGGTGTGATGATGGGTGACTGAGTGAGTGGGTGTGCAGTTGGTGTTGGCAGTAATTAGGGTGGCTGGTGGCTACACGACTAGGTCTTACTCCTTGTTGCCATTTTCCTTTTGTCCCATCTACCTCTTACTCTAACTGTAGCTACAACTTAATAATGATCCGATGTATGAGTTGCCCCTCTATAAACATGTACATCCTGAAGCCTTTTATCCACCAATATATAATCTAACAAATTACCTTTATTACAAGCTATATCATACCTTTGTATATTTATTTATCCTCTTTTTCATAAAATATGTATTACTTATTACCAAACCTCTTTAAAGGCTCCCTATTTTCATTTACCCCCTGGCACCCAAAATTTACCTACTACTCCCTCCACAACATTTTTACCCACTTAACCCTTTGACTGTTTCGGTCGCATATATACGTCTTACGAGCCACTGTGTTTGACGTATATATATGTACTCATAAATTCAAATCAAGCTGGAGAAAGCTGGTAGGCCCACATGTGAGAGAATGGATCTGTGTGGTCAGTATGCACCATATAAAAAAAATCCCCCAGCACGCAGTGCAAAATGGGGAAAAAAAAAACTACCGTTTTTTTTGGATTAAAATGCCAACTTAGTGGTGTATTTTCGTATAGTATTTATGGTTGCATTCTCGTTTTCTTGGTCTCATTTGATAGAATGGAAAACATAGAAATAGAGTGATTTTGATTGCTTTTACTATGAAAAGAACCTTGAAATGGAGCTCAAAGTAAGGGAAATGTTTGATTTTTGCCAATGTTCAAAAGTAAACAAATGATGTCATTGTCCAATAAATGTCCAACTAGTTATTCTAATATGCAGTCATGAATGGGTTGACATTATTTATACAATTATTACAATATTGCAGTAGTCTGCATAACAGTAAATCTTCTGTTTTTTGTTTGAAAAAAAATTCAAAATAGAAACCAAGAGTAATATCAGAGGGGTCTGGAGATGTGACTGATGAACAAAGAAAATTTTATTTTAGAGCCAAGAATGTCTGTATTGTTCATTCTGGACCCTATTTTGAAATTGGCATATTTTTTAATTTGCATGAAATTGGCCAAATTGCAAATTTTTGACCACGTTACTGGGTAATTGAAATTGGTAAATGGGCAGTTTCTTGTCCTCAAGTGATAGAATAAATGGAGTTCTAAAGAAATAGCTATGAGTTTGGTCGGCTGGAACAATGGAATTAGCCGAAAATAGGGCTCAAAGAGGGAAAAATTGCCGATTTGTAAATATCGCCAAGGTCGCTAACTTTGCGAGAGTGTAATTCCATAAGTTTTCCATCAAATTTTGTTCTTTTGGTGTCACTACAATGGGGAAAAGATTCTCTATCATTTCATAAGAAAAAATAATTTTTTTTTTCGGAAATTTTGTGACACCAGGAGACACCTCAGGATTTGGGATTGCAACAGTCAAGGGGTTAAGCATTGAAATCCCCAACCACAAGCACTCTCACACTTGGTTCAAAACTCCCCATGCACTCATTCAACATTTCCCAAACACTCTCTCTCTTCGCTTCTCTACACTTCTCTCTTCTCCAGATGCATAAATGCTTATTATAACCCACTTTTCACATCCAACCCTTATTTTACTCCACATAATCTTTGAAATACTACATTTATATTCCCTCTTTCCTGCCAGAACTAATCATTCAACATTATTGCTACTACTCCTTTAGCTCTAACTCTATTTGAAACCCCTGACCTAATCCCATTTATTTCTCCCCACTGAAACGAAGATTATACTTATACTAAAATGTTGCCAGATTCTTAAGCTATTTTTCTGAAAGCATAACTCAAATGTGTATTTTACCATTTAATTTTTTTCTGTAATATACAGTGGATGCTCCCTTTTCGTTGGGCTCTGTTTTTGCGAATTTCAGTTACAGCCGACTTTTTCGTAAAACTATTGGCTCAGTTTTTCATGCTTTCCTCCGTTCTCGTCAGTGGTACGGTACCTATCGGAGTGCGCCCGCATGCACACAACCTCCAACACACGCATTCTGAGGCAGTGTTGTTTCGTTTCTCGGTGGGTGAACATTATCCTGCTCCACATAAAATTGTCACACTATGGTATAAGAGGGCACTCCCTCAACTACCTCAAGTCATACCTCAGCAACAGAAGCTAATATGTGTACGCAAATGGGGCAAACTCTTCCGCACAACCAATTACAGTTGGTGTCCCACAGGGAAGTGTCCTTGGCCCTCTTCTCTTTCTCCTATACATAAATGACCTACCAAATGCTTCGCAATTACTCAAACTCACACAATTTGCAGATGACACTACAAACGTCTTCTCTCACCTGAGCCCAGTCACGCTAGCCAATACTGTAAATACCGAATTACAGAAAATATCTACCTGGATGAGGACTAACAAACTTACACTAAACATTGACAAAACCTACTTCATTCAGTTTGGTAACAGAGCTACAGATGTCCCTCTTAACATAATGATAAACGGATCACCTATCACAAAGCTAACAAGAGGGAAAATTCTTTGGAATCCACCTTGATAATAGACTCAAATTTCATACACATATACAACAAATTTCTAAGAAAATTTCCAAGACCGTAGGCATATTATCGAAGATACGGTACTATGTTCCATAGTCAGCCCTCCTGGCCCTATATCACTCTCTTATTTACCCCTATCTCACCTATGGAATTTGTGCATGGGGCTCAACAACAATTAACCATCTCAGACCACTAATTACCCAACAAAAGGCTGCAGTTAGAATAACAAATTCTCACTACAGGCAGCACACTCCACCAATATTCAAAACACTAAACCTACTCACCATACAAAACATCCATACTTATTATTGCACCTATTACATACATAGAACACTTAACTCTGATATTAACCCTCCCCTCAAACATCTCCTTGCCAACCTCAACAGAACACATGACCATAACACAAGGCACAGATCACTCTTTGATGTTCCTCGTGTCCATCTCATGCTATGCAAAAACTCAATGCACATAAAAGGCCCTAAAATCTGGAATTCATTACCTGTAAATATAAAAGAAACACTACCTGTTTATAAATTCAAGTCTCTTCTCAAAGATCACTTACTCACCCAAAACCAAATAAATACTGAATAACTGAACCTTATAAATTGTATACCTTAAATGTTTCTCACAATTATATAACATAAATGTTAAACCTAAGACCCAATCTAACTTTGTTATTTTTTAAATACACTACCTAACAGAATTTATTTATTTATTTATTTATTTATTTATTTATAATTTGAGCACACATACAGAGGTACAAAAAAATACAGATAAGAGCAGCATGCCAAAGCCACTTATACTATGCATAGCATTACGGGCTGGCTTAAAATTAACTTAAGATTAACTAAGCAATGATGAAATCAGTGAAAAACATTAATGTAAACAGATTACTATAAAGCACAAGTGAGTATTACAAAGACAGGTCATATGGTTGCATGCATTGTTGTAAATTCAGTAGAATGGAGTATTCTGTTAGGTAGTGTATTTAAAAAATAATAAAGTTAGATTGGGTTTTAGGTTTAACATTTATGTGATATAATTGTGAGAAACATTTAAGATATACAATTTATAAGGTTCAGTTATTCAGTATTTATTTGGTTTTGGGTGAGTAAGTGATCTTTGAGAAGAGACTTGAATTTATAAACAGGTAGTGTTTCTTTTATATTTACAGGTAATGAATTCCAGATTTTAGGGCCTTTTATGTGCATTGAGTTTTTGCATAGAGTGAGATGGACACTGAGGAATATCAAAGAGTGATCTGTGCCTTGTGTTATGGTCATGTGTTCTGTTGAGGTTGGCAAGGAGATGTTTGAGGGGAGGGTTAATATCAGAGTTGAGTGTTCTATGTATGTAATAGGTGCAGTAATAAGTATGGATGTTTTGTATGGTGAGTAGGTTGAGTGTATTGAATATTGGTGGAGTGTGCTGCCTGTAGTGAGAATTTGTTATCATTCTAACTGCAGCCTTTTGTTGGGTAATTAGTGGTCTGAGATGGTTACTTGTTGTTGAGCCCCATGCACAAATTCCATAGGTGAGATAGGGGTAAATAAGAGAGTGATATAGGGCCAGGAGGGCTGACTGTGGAGCATAGTACCGTATCTTCGATAGTATGCCTACAGTCTTGGAAATTTTCTTAGAAATTTGTTGTATATGTGTATGAAATTTGAGTCTATTATCAAGGTGGATTCCTAAGAATTTTCCCTCTGTTAGCTTTGTGATAGGTGATCCGTTTATCATTATGTTAAGAGGGACATCTGTAGCTCTGTTACCAAACTGAATGAAGTAGGTTTTGTCAATGTTTAGTGTAAGTTTGTTAGTACTCATCCAGGTAGATATTTTCTGTAATTCGGTATTTACAGTATTGGCTAGCGTGACTGGGCTCGGGTGGGAGAAGACGTATGTTGTGTCATCAGCAAATAGTGTGGGTTTGAGTAATTGCGAAGCATTTGGTAGGTCATTTATGTATAGGAGAAAGAGAAGAGGGCCAAGGACACCATTCTACTGAATGTACAGGAATGCAAGCAACCATATGACCTGTCTTTGTAATACTCATTTGTGCTTTATTGTTATCTGTTTGCAATAATGTTTTATCACTGATTGCATCATTGCTTAGTTAATCTTAAGTTAATTTTAAGCCAGCCCGTAATGCTATGCATACAAGTGGCTTTGGCATGCTGCTCTTACCTGTATTTTTTTGTACCTCTGTATGTATGTTCAAATTATTAAATAAATAAATAAATAAATAAATAAATAAATAAATAGGTCATAGGAAACATTTCATAATAATTCATTATTTTTTGCACATGTTTATTCTGTGTGACTGCTAAATAAGCCACCATGGGCCCAAAGAAATGCTGCTAGTGCCAGTCCTTTGGTAAAAAAGGTGAGAAACACAATAGAATTAAAGAAAAAGATTGTAAAAAAATACGAAAGTGGTGGCGGTAGAGGGTGGTAGTGATGGTGGTAGAGGGTGGAAGTGATAGTGGTAGAGGGTGGTAGTGATGGTGGCACAGGGTGGTAGTGGTTGTGATGGTGGTAGAGCATGGTAGCAATGGTGGGAGAAGGTGGAAGTGATGGTGGTAGAGAAAGGTAGTGGTTGTGATGGTGGTAGAGGGTGGTAGTGGTTGTGATGATGGTAGAGGATGGCAGTGATGGTGGCAGAGGGTGATTGTGATGGTGGTAGAGCATGGTACTGATGGTGTTAGATGGTGGAAGTGATGGTGGTAGATGGTGGTAGTGATGGTGGTAGAGGGTGGTAGTGATGGTGGTAGAGGGTGGTAGTGATGGTGGTAGAGGATGGTAGTGATGGTGGCAGAGGGTGATAGTTGTGATGGTGGTAGAGGGTGGAAGTGATGGTGGTAGAGGGTGGTAGTGATGGTGGTAGAGGGTGGTAGTGATGGTGGTAGAGGGTAGAAGTGATGGTGGTAGAGGGTGGTAGTGGATGCAGTGGTGGTAAAGGGTGGTAGTGATGGTGGCAGAGGGTGGTAGCAGTTGTGATGGTGGCAGAGGGTAATAGTGATGGTGGTAGGGGGTGGTAGTGATGGTCGTAGAGGGTGGAAGTGATGGTGGCAGAGGGTGGTAGTGATGGTGGTAGAGGGTGGAAGCGATGGTGATAGAGGGGGGTAGTGATGGTGGTAGAGGGTGGTAGTAGTTGTGATAGTAGTAGAGGGTGGTAGTGATGGTGGCAGAGGGTGGTAGTGATGGTGGCAGAGGGTGGTAGTGGTTGTGATGGTGGTAAGGTTGTGATGGTGGTAGAGGGTGGTAGCAGTTGTGAGGGTGGTAGAGGGCAGTAATGATGGTGGTAGAGGGTGGTAGAGATGGTGGTAGTGGTTGTGATGGTGGTAAGGTTGTGATGGTGGTAGAGGGTGGTAGTAATGGTGGTAGAGGGTGGTAGTGATGGTGGTATTGGGTGGAAGTGATGGTGGTAGAGGGTAGTAGTGGTTGTGATGGTGGTGGTAGTGGTGGTGATGGTGGTAATGATGGTGGTAGAGGGTGGTAGTGATGGTGGTAGGTGGTAGTGATGATGGTAGAGGGTGGTAGTGGTGATGGTGGTAGAGGGTGGTAGTGGTGATGGTGGTAGAGGGTGGTAATGATGGTGGTAGAGGGTGGTAATGATGGTGGTAGAGGGTGGTAGTGATGGTGGTAGGTGGAAGTGATGATGGTAGAGGGTGGTAGTGGTGGTGATGGTGGTAGAAGGTGGTAGTGGTGGTGATGGTGGTAGAGGGTGGTAGTGGTTGTGATGGTGGTAGAGAGTGGTTGTGGTGGTAGAGAGTGGTTGTGGTGGTAGAGTGGTTGTGGTGGTAGAGGGTGGTAATGATGGTGGTAGAGGGTGGTAGTGATGGTGGTGGTAGTGAGGGTGGTAGTGGTGGTGATGGTGGTAGAGGGTGGTAATGATGGTGGTAGAGGGTGGTAGTGATGGTGGTGGTAGTGGTGGTGATGGTGGTAGAGGGTGGTAATGATGGTGGTAGTGATGGTGGTAGAGGGTGGTAATGATGGTGGTAGAGGGTGGTAGTGATGGTGGTAGAGGGTGGTAGGTGGTAGTGATGATGGTAGAGGGTGGTAGTGGTGGTAGAGGGTGGTAGTGGTGGTGATGGTGGTAGAGGGTGGTAATGATTGTAGTAGAGGGTGGTAGTGATGGTAGAGGGTGGTAGTGATGGTGATAGAGGATAGTAGTGATTGTGGTAGAGGGTAGAGCTGCAAGAGCTCTCTGGACAGTTTTTTTTTTTTTGTGACAGGGGTCCAGTGACTCTCAAGCTGGTCCTAGTGCAATTAAAAAACAAAGAAGGGATGTAACCCAGGATATGGACATGGTACCTGAAGTCTTTATGGAAGGGGATTCCCCTCCCAAACAATAATCAGTCCTCCCTCTCCTCTCCTCTCTGTCTTCCATACACCAACAAGAGTCTTCAGTAAAGGTAAGTGTGATGTTAATGTTCATTTATACATGCTATTTGTGCTTTATAATAAATTTGTCATTCTTTTCTGTATGTAAATCTATATTTAATCTCAAAAAAAAAAAAAAAAAAAAAAAAAAAAAATTGTAAATACCTTTTCAAGTCTGGAGCGGATTAATTGGATTTACAATATTTCTTAGGGGGAAAATGGTTTCAGCTTTCGTCAATTTCACATTTCGTCAGACCCTCTGGAATCGATTAACCCTTTGACTGTTTCGGTCATGCATATATGTCTTACGATCCACCGTGTTTGACATATATATACTCATAAATTCTAGCGGTTTCAAATCAAGCAGGAGAAAGCTGGTAGGCCCACATGTGAGAGAATGGGTCTGTGTGGTCAGTGTGCACCATATAAAAAAATCCTGCAGCACGCAGATAATGAGAAAAAAAAAACTTCAACCATTTTTTTTAATTAAAACGCCGAATTTGTGGTCTACTTTTATATAGTATTTATGGTTATATTCTCATTTTCTTGGTCTCATTTGATAGAATGAAAAATATATTATAGAAATAGAGGTGATTTTGATTGGTTTTATTATGAAAAGAACCTTGAAATGGAGCTCAAAGTAAGGGAAACGTTTGATTTTTGCTGATGTTCAAAAGTCAAAAAAAAATTATGTCATTTTCCAATAAATGTCCAACTAGCCATTCTAATATGCAGTCATGAATGGGTTGATGTTATTTATACAATTATTACAGTATTGCAGTAGTCTGCATAACAGTAAATCTTCCATTTTTTGTTTGAATAAAAATTCAAAATAGAAAGCAAGAGTAATATCAGAGGGGCTTGGAGACATGACTGATGAACAAAGAAAATGTTATTTTAGAGCCAGGAAAGTCTGCACTGTTCATTCTGGGCCCTATTTTGAAACTGTCATATTTTTTAATTTTCGTGAAATTGACCAAATTGCAAATTTCTGACCACGTTATTGGGTAGTTGATATTGGTAAATGGGCAGTTTCTTGTACTCAATTGATAGAAAAAACGGAGTTCTAAAGAAATAGCTATGAGTCTGGTCGACTGGAACAATGGAATTAGCCGTAAATAAGGCTCAAAGTGGGCGAAATCGCCGATTCGTAAATATCGCCGAGGTCGTTAACTTCACGAGAGTGTAATTCCGTAAGTTTTTCATCAAATTTCGTTGTTTTGGTATCATTACAATAGGGAAAAGATTCTCTATCATTTCATAAGAAAAAATAATTTTCCTTTTTTTCTCGGAAATTTTGCATCACCAGGAGACACCTCAGGATCTGGGGTTGCGACAGTCAAGGTTAATGGCAGAAAGGGAGGGGCTACTGTATAAAAGTTAAGCAAATTAAAATAAAGTTATCAAGTTGAAGTTTCATTTTTATTTTATTTTTTCTTTCTAATACAGTGGACCCTCAGTTAATGATGCCATTGGATAGCGATAAAATCTCATAAATTGTATCTCATATATGTATCTCATTATTTTATCTCATAAATGTCAACCTGTGACCCAATCAAACTTTGTTACTATTTAACTTCATTACCTAACAGAATACTCCATTCTACTGATTACACAGCAACAAGGTAAATGACCATATGACCTGTCTTTGTACTACTCATTTGTACTAAATTGTTATCTGTTTTACAATAATTTTTGTACCACTGAATATATCATTGCTTAGTTAATCTTTAGTTAATTTTAAGCCTGCCCATAATTGTTATATCTTTGAAATTGGTCATCCTGTGTTATTTAAATATTGTAAGAGCATGTGTTCATCACTTAATATTATAGCGCGAAAGTCCCCGTTTATAGCTAAAATAGAGACTTTCGGCGTTACATTATTATCTGTTAATATATGAAAAATACCATGGTATTATCACTACACATGTATTGTTATTATCGGTATTATCGTTATCGCTATTATTGTTATTATCACTATTTTGGTATTATTACTATTTTTTACTATTATCACTATTATTTTACTATTATGGTTAGGCAGGATTTCTTGTGTATATAGAGTTTAAGTCTCGGAACCATCCGGTGAATTGTTCAGTTGTTTATGTCCGGCTGGCTGACGTGGCTCAGCTGATCCAACCTGACGACACGTCAACAGACTGGCAAGTAGTGAGTCTGCTCCCAGCTCTAGCCCTGACAACTGATCGTATATTGTCTCTTACGGTGTACAGTTTGAATGGTTTTGAGAATTGGACTCTAGAGCTGACTCACTTTGTTCCTCATTACTTCGAAAGACTCTTTTGATATTTATATTCTTGGTCAGTTCAGTAATCCAGAGATACTTTACGGCCAGATTCAAAGGTCTTGTTAAATCTTGTACCTTTCGTATTTTGAGTCTACAGTCTTGTTAAGAAAAAGACGTAAATATTAATGAGGACTTAGATACAGGAAGAATAATTAAACTTCCTTATTAATATGACATTTCCATGATTTGGAAGTAAATGTATATGGTAATTTTATTGTACAAAGTATTAAGTTAAATTAACTACAAAGAGAAGATAAAGTATTGTATTTAAATACTTTAATAAATTTGAATATTATTCTATGGAGTTTCCCAGTTGAAATTATTTCCCCTAGACTCTAAAAGACCTTTAAAGAACTCGGATCCAAAAATCTTGTTGCATAAGAAATAAATGGTAACAGGCCACATTCTGAAGTTTTTTAAAAAAAAATTCTTATTCGCAACAAATGGGGGCCTGTCCGGGATCTCTGTTGTTCTAAGACATTGATCAAAAGAACAATATTAAAGTTATAAACTGGGAATTTATCTTTAGTTAATTTCAAAATATTGATCATGGAAGATCACATTAAAGAGTTATTTGAAGATTTAACATTGTCAAAGCTGGACTCCTTGAAACTTCAAACGTGCTGGCAGATAGCCCGTAAATTGGGAGTACCATACGATAGATATTACACAGCCAATACCGTAAGGGCAATAATTAGAAACAAATTGTTTCCAGGGGCCTCTAACCATCATGTAGCAGGAGATTCTGACTCTGAAAGTTTAGTTTCTCAAGTAAGCTACCAGTCGAGAATCAAAGTATTAGAAGAACAATTTCAAAGAGTTTATCTTGAAACTGAATCAGATAGATTAGGTCCCGCTTTGGCCTCTAGTAAAGTAGATGAAGTATTGCAGGGTGCAGCCGCTGTTCGGCATTCGCCCGTTACTGAAGGAATTCCTATTAATGGTCAGCCTGGCCCTCACCAAGGTGCACGTCCAAAGGAATATCCACATACCGCCAGTTCAATTCCCTCATTTTCGATACCATCGGGGCATATTTCTCAAAGTCAGTTTGAGAAATTAGAGAGACTATTTATTTTACAGACTGCTCAAACTGAGGCTCAGCGTAAATTAAATGAAGAAGACTTTCAAAGGGAAACGCTCCGCTATATAAGACAACAACAACAAGGAAATGTGAGTGAAAGATGTACTGAATCCTCAAATGATTCTTTCAATATACAAAAAGCTGCATCTATGGTTCCAAGATTTAATGACGGAGATTTAGATACTTATTTTGAAGTCTTTGAGAATCAAGCACGTGCTATGAGCTGGCCCCGACAACACTGGGCAACCTTATTACATACTTCGTTGTCTGGTAAAGCTCAAAGTTGTACGGCTACGTTACCTTTTGAGAAATATGTGGATTATGATTCCGTTAAGAAGGCTATCCTAAAGGCTTATGATCTCCTCCCAGTAAGTTATCAAAAAACCTTTAGAGCATTAAAACGCCAGCCAACTCAGTCGTATGTAGATTTTGCACGTGAAAAGAAAATCGCTTTTGAGAGATGGTGTAGAGCTTCTAACTGTAAATCTATGGAAAGTCTTTCCCAATTGATCCTGCATGAGGATTTCTATAATAATTTACCAGAAGACTTGCATAGGTATTTGATTAGTTGCCCCATAGTAAATATACTAGAAACAGCCTCGCTCGCCGATAATTATGAAATATCTCAACAATTGATTGGCGAAACAAAAAGTAAGGAAACAGTGACTAAATATGCCCCTAAGAAACGACGATCCAATCTTACAGAGATGCGTCGCATACAGAATCCTTACCAGACCTCCTATGATGCCTCCATGCCCATTAATAATAAATTTAGATCTAACTCTAGGAAAAGTTCAAAACCACTAAGGCATAACAGTGAGTTGAACTGCACTTATTGTAATAAGAAAGGGAATGTAAGGAAATACTGTTATTGGCTAGAGAGGGATACCAGGAACGAGCGACTTCGTTTCCCAACTAAGGTAATATCTTCATCGACAACTCAAAAGAAACTGAACCCTAGTACCAAACAAGGTTCACAAGAACGAATCAGTAGTCATTCTAGATGACTCAATACTAGAGCTGTTTCAGAAAAAGATATTCACTCAGCTATGAGTCCCTACTTTGCTAAAGTGAAAGTTGGAATAGACGAGACTCAGTTAGTTGAAATTAATTCCTTCCGTGATACTGGAAGCTATTTAACATTGTTGAAGCAGGACATACTTCCCGTAAGTGATATGACTCGCACAAAGCTATATGTCTTATTAGAACCCTATGGAGGCGCCATTATAAGAGTGCCTCTTCACAGGATATACATCCAAGCACCAACCTATACTGGCTTTGTGTCGGTAGGTATATCCAGTGAAACTTTTCCTATTCAGGGCGTTGACTTACTCATAGGCAATGATCTAGACTATCCGGGTATAAGCCGAGAGCCTCTAGTTATTGATAATTCTACTGACATTAACTATGCCATAGAAGCTCGAAAAGAGGCTCCTACCTTATTTCCTCTCAATGTTATAACTAGAGCAATGTCTAGAGCGCCTCAAAATCCTTTATCAACTGAAGTTCTAAGTGAAGGCGAAGATTTAGGTCTCGATTTATTGTTCAGCCGATCCTTACAACCCGGATCTTCAAATCTGAAATATTCTATGATCGGCCCTTTTCAAGATTCTGATATTAAAATGCTATCGAAAGAAGATTTAATAAGGGATCAATTCCTTGATCCATCCCTAGAGAAATTACGAGAGATAGCTATTACAGAAGACGACGCCCAAGACCTGGACAATTGTTACTATCTTGCTAATGGTATATTAATGAGAAAGGAAAAGTCTCTTTTGTCTTCCGACGATCATCTGTCTACCAGCAAACATCTAGTAGTGCTACCTAGCACCTTTAGAGAATTGGCTATTAGTTTCGCCCACCATAGTCCCATGGGAGGACATTTGGGAGTAAAGAAAACGCTGGGCAAAATAGCCAAGCATTTTAATTGGCCCAGAATGAAGGAGACTGTGGAAAGCTATCTAAAAGGTTGTCAAGTCTGCCAAGTGACAGGAAAACCTTCGCACACACCTCCACCAGCTCCCCTCCTTCCGATTCCCATCAGTGGTGAGCCCTTCTCACACCTGATAATAGATTGTGTTGGTCCGTTACCCAGGACTAAACAAGGGAATCAATATCTGTTTACCATTATGGATGTTGTTACTCGATATCCAGAGGCCATCCCTCTGAGAAAAATTAATTCTCGCATCATTCTTCGAGCTTTGCAAAAATTTTTCTCACAGGTGGGGATTCCCCGAATAATTCAATCCAATCAAGGTTCAAATTTTACCTCTAAGATGTTTCGCGATGCCTTATCTCACATCGGAATTAAGTCCGTATTTTCTGTTGCTTATCACCCTCAGTCGCAAGGAGCCCTCGAACGATTTCATCAAACATTAAAATCAATGATGAGAGCATACTGCGAGCAGTTTTCCAGAGATTGGGACGAAGGAATACCATTCCTCTTGTTCGCCTTAAGGGAAAGCGCTTTGAACAAGAAAGCACTGGGTTCAGTCCATTTGAATTAATTTACGGACACCAAGTACGCGGCCCCCTCGCCGTACTAAAAGATTCATGGACCGGAAAATCCGAACCCTCGCTTAAAACAACTCCAACTCTAATGCAAAAGTGTTTGTCACAACTAAGGGAATTAGCCTCAAAAAACTTAGCTAAGGCCCAATCCAAGATGAAGCATTGTTATGACAAACGCACACGCTCTCGTTTCTTTAAACCAGGTGACAGTGTGATGGCACAGAAATTCTTACCTGGACACGCTCTGCAACCTAGATACGAAGGTCCTTTGGAAGTGATTGAGCGGCTCAATGAGGTAAATTATGTACTACAAACTTCTCGCATGGGCCAGTAGGCCTTCTGCAGTGTTCCTTCGTTCTTATGTTCTTATGTTCTTATGTTCTATGTTCTTATGTTCTAAACTCCAGATGGAAATAAATGGTATAAAATACCGACACAATGGAAATATAAACACAAATGCAGTATAATGTGATCCTTTATTGACAACGTTTCACCCACACAGTGGGCTTTTTCAAGTCACACACGGATCTACCTGGGGTTGGAAGGTACGAGAGTATTTATAGTCATGTTCAGAATGTTGAGGTCAGGTGGAGAATGCTGCATCTGATGATCTACCGGGTGGGGTTATAGAGTCTTGGGTAGCTTGGCAGGGGTATTGGACAAGTTGTAGACCTTCTGCAGTGTTCTATGTTCTTATGTGGGATAGCGATGAATAAGTTTCTTGGCGAGTGGTTCAGCTATGTTATAGAAGCCATTGTTCTGGTTGAAATTGTTGGTTATAGAGATAAGCGATGATTCCAGGATTCTTAGTCCTCCCCAACAACTCCATTGCCAAACATGTTTCCAACATCTTTGCCAAAACATCATTCCAAGTATCTACCTCCACAACCACGACCATCAAGGACATCACCAGTAGTAGACAGGACAAGCCTCCATCCTCTGCAGGGGTATACATAATCCCTTGTAATGACTGCAACAAATTATATGTGGGCGAAACATCAAGAGACCTCCAAACACGCATTTCAGAACACCAATATGCAAGCAGGACTGACGATACAAGGAATGCCTGTGTACAACATCACAATTCACACAACCATTTAATTAACTACAGAAACTCAAGACTTATAGCCACAGAAGACAACACTCAATACAGAAGAATCCTGGAATCATCGCTTATCTCTATAACCAACAATTTCAACCAGAACAATGGCTTCTATAACATAGCTGAACCACTCGCCAAGAAACTTATTCATCGCTATCCCACATAAGAACATAGAACACTGCAGAAGGTCTACAACTTGTCCAATACCCCTGCCAAGCTACCCAAGACTCTATAACCCCACCCGGTAGATCATCAGATGCAGCATTCTCCACCTGACCTCAACATTCTGAACATGACTATAAATACTCTCGTACCTTCCAACCCCAGGTAGATCCGTGTGTGACTTGAAAAAGCCCACTGTGTGGGTGAAACGTTGTCAATAAAGGATCACATTATACTGCATTTGTGTTTATATTTCCACTACAAACTCCAGGAAAGAGAAAAGCAAAACGTACTTATCACATAAACCAACTTAAGGCTTACCACCCTAGTATCGTACCAGTTTCGACAGTTCTTCCTTTAGCTGAAACTGAAAATGGAAGTCTGCCCAGCATCTCTAAAGCGATAGAAGTGCGTTTAAAAAATTCAGAGACATTGCAATCTCTTGATACCTTTCTTATGGACCTTGATTTGAAGAAAGCCAAAGATATCAAAGACTTGATATTACGTTATGAGGTTTTATTCGATGATGTCCCTAGGTGTTGTACACTGGGAATTCACGACATAGATGTACAAGGAGCAAAGCCTTGCAAACAGTCACCTTATAGGGCAAGTCCACTCAAACAAGAAACATTAAACAAAGAAGTAGAATTTTTGTTGTCCCATGGACTCATAGAATGGAGTAAAAGTCCGTGGGCCTCGCCCTGTATATTAGTTCCCAAGCCCGATGGAACTTCTAGAATGTGCACTGATTATCGTAAGGTTAATGCTCTCATGGTACCAGATGGTTTCCCACTACCCCGTATTGATGATCTAATAGACAGAGTATCAGGAGCCGCCTATGTCACCCGCCTGGATTTATTAAGGGGCTATTACCAAGTGCCACTTACCCAGCGAGCCCAAGAAATATCCGCATTTACTATACAAGGAGGATTATTCAATTATCGTGTTATGCCCTTCGGGTTGTGTAACGCGGCCTCTACCTTTCAGCGCCTGATGAACCTGCTGACCAATGATTTAGAAGGAGTGGATGCATATCTAGATGATCTTGTTATATATAGCAATGAGTGGGAGCAACATTTAATTCGCCTGGAAACCTTATTTAAGAAGTTAGAAAAGCACAACGTCACCATAAATTTAGCCAAGTGTCAGTATGGACAAGCCAAGATTAAATACCTCGGTTTTTGTATAGGTCAGGGTGAGGTACGTCCTGTTGATGTAAAAGTTAGGGCCATTGCTGAGTTTCCTATCCCTCAAGATAGAAAGTCTATACAGAGGTTCCTTGGATTGACTGGTTATTATCGATGTTTCTGTCCTAATTTTTCTCAGGTTGCATCTCCTCTTACTGAGTTAACCAGTAGTAAGATGAAGTTTTGCTGGACGAAAGATTATGAGATAGCTTTTAATCGGTTGAAGCGGTTGCTTTCTTCGTCACCCGTATTGAAAAGTCCTGACTTTAATCAACCCTTCTATTTACACAACGATGCCAGCGGTTATGCTGTGGGGGCGGTGTTACTTCAGAAATCCCCCTCTACTGATATTTTGCATCCTATATCTTATTTTTCTTCAAATTTAACCCTTTGAGGGTTTTCGTCGTACTAGTACGTCTTACGCGTAGGGGTTTTTGACGTACTAGTACTCATAAATTCTAGCGGCCTCAAATCTAGTGGGAGAAAGCTGGTAGGCCTTCATATGAAAGAATGGGTCTATGTGGTCAGTGTGCACAGTCTAAAAAAAATCCTGCAGCACACAGTGCATAATGAGAAAAAAAAAACTTTGACCATTTTTTTTGAATAAATCAGCGACTTTGCAGTGTATTTTCGTATGGTATTTATTGTTGTATTCTAGTTTTCTTGGTCTCATTTTATAGAATGGAAGACATATTACAGAAATTGAGATGATTTTGTCTGGTTTTACAATGAAAGGTGCCTTGAAATTGAGCTCAAAGTAGCAGAAATGTTCGATTTTTACCAAACTTCAAAAGTAAACAAATCGTGCCAAGCGTGCAATACACGTCAACTGGTGAGTCTAATATTCTTTCACAAGTGTACCAATAATATTTATACCATTTTTTACACTAATGCAGTAGTCTGCATAACAGTAAATCTTATATTTTTTGTGAAAATAAAAATTCAAAGTGGAAAGCAAAAGAATATAAGAGGGGCCTTGAGACGTGAATAATGACTAGAGGAAATGTCATTTTAGTGCCAGGAATGTCTTTCTTGTTTATTCTGGACCCTATTCGGAAATTGGCATCTTTTGAAATTTGTGTGAAATTGGCAAAATTGCTAAATTCTGACCACTGTACTGGATAGTTGAATTTCATAAATGAGTGGTTTCTTGCACCCATTCGATAGAAAAAATGGAGTTCTAGCGAAATATTCATGTTTTTTTGTCGACTAGTACAGTGAAATTGGCCGAAAATGGGGCTCAAAGTGGGCAAAATCGCCGATGCGTAAACATCACCGAGACCGCTAACTTTGCGAGAGCATAATTCCGTAAGTTTTCTATCAAATTTCAAACTTTTGGTGTCTTTATGATCGGGAAAAGATTCTCTATCTTTTCATAAGAAAAAATAATTTTTTTTTTTTTTAAATTTGGCCGACCCTGAGAACGAGTTTCGGAGAGGGCCTGTCGACCCTCAAAGGGTTAAAACGTCACCAAAAGAATTACGCAACTGTAGAGAAAGAAGCTCTTGCCCTAGTAATATCTTTGGAACATTTTGACGTTTATCTGGGAACCTCCCCCCATAAAATTATGGTATTTTCTGATCACAACCCTTTAATTTATATTAATTCTATGAAATCAAAGAACACCCGAATCCTCAGGTGGGCTCTGAGAATCCAACCTTATCTGATTAGTATTCAACACTTAAGTGGATCCCTTAACATAATTGCTGATGCTCTTTCTCGCCCCTGAAAAAAAAAAAAAAAAATGTATACCTTAAAATGTAAAGTTAAGAAATGAGTACTCTTAGAGCCTAATTTATATACATATTATATATTTTTGTTAATAATTTTCTTTTATATTGACAGTATGACTATGAAAGCCGTTTCGTTGATGGGATGAAGTATTAAGTACACATGGATGACCCTGACAGTCATCTCCGAGACTCCTATTCTCAAATTGTGATGGAAGCCACTCCAGATAGTTCTTCTGGCCATTGTTCCCAAAGCTCATCCTCTGGCAAATAACCATGCTGTTCGAGTTCTTGCTTCTCCATTCTTCCGTCGTACTACTTCCCTTATTTACCAAGAGGACGCTTACTATAAAGGAGATATTACCAAGGACTCTTGCAAACTCCCTACTGCGAC
Organism: Cherax quadricarinatus; assembly: GCF_038502225.1. NCBI lineage: Eukaryota > Metazoa > Arthropoda > Malacostraca > Decapoda > Parastacidae > Cherax > Cherax quadricarinatus. The sequence continues at coordinate 41,146,991 of NC_091299.1, read as the reverse complement.
CTATTGTCGTAGGGGGGGGGTATATCTTTGAAATTGGTCATCCTGTGTTATTTAAATATTGTAAGAGCAGGTGTTCATCACTTAATATTATAGCGCGAAAGTCCCTGTTTATAGCTAAAATAGAGACTTTCAGCATTATATTATTATCTGTTAATATATGAAAAATACCATGGTATTATCACTATATTGTTATTATCGCTATTATCGTTATCGCTATTATTGTTATTATCACTATTTTGGTATTATTACTATTTTTTACTATTATCACTATTATTTTACTATTATGGTTAGGTAGGATTTCTTTGTGTATATAGAGTTTAAGTCTCGGAACCATCTGGTGAATTGTTCAGTTGTTTATGTCCGGCTGGCTGACGTGGCTCAGCTGATCCAACCTGACGACACGTCAACAGACTGGCAAGTAGTGAGTCTGCTCCCAGCTCTAGCCCTGACAACTGATCGTACATTGTCTCTTACGGTGTACAGTTTGAATGGTTTTGAGAATTGGACTCTAGAGCTGACTCACTTTGTTCCTCATTACTTTGAAAGACTCTTTTGATATTTATATTCTTGGTCAGTTCAGTAATCCAGAGATACTTTACGGCCAGATTCAAAGGTCTTGTTAAATCTTGTACCTTTCATATTTTGAGTCTACAGTCTTGTTAAGAAAAAGACGTAAATATTAATGAGGACTTAGATACAGGAAGAATAATTAAACTTCCTTATTAATATGACATTTCCATGATTTGGAACTAAATGTATATGGTAATTTTATTGAACAAAGTATTAAGTTAAATTAACTACAAAGAGAAGATAAAGTATTGTATTTAAATACTTTAATAAATTTGAATATTATTCTATGGAGTTTCCCAGTTGAAATTATTTCCCCTAGACTCTAAAAGACCTTTAAAGAACTCGGATCCAAAAATCTTGTTGCATAAGAAATAAATGGTAACAGGCCACACTCTGAAGTTTTTTAAAAAAATTTCTTATTCGCAACAATAATGCTCTGCATACAAGGGGCTTTGGCATGCTGCACTTTAGAAATTGTATTCCTTGTATTTCTCTGTATCATCTTCAAATTAAATAAATAAATAAATAAATAAATACTGTTTGTACAGCAATGCAAGCAACCATACGACCTGTTTTTGTAATACTCATTTGTGCTTAATTGTTATCTGTTTACAATAATGTTTTACCACTGAATACTTCATTGCTTAGTTAATCTTAAGTTAATTTTAAGCCTGCCCGTAATGCTATGCATTCAAGTGGCTTTGGCATGCTGCATTTAACTGTATTCTTTTGTACTTCTCTGTATCATGTTCAAATTAATAAATAAATAAGTAAATAAATAAATAAATACCAATACAATAATAAATACCAATAATAATAAATACCAATATGATTTTCAGTGTAGTAGGTTGGTAGACAGCAACCACCCAGGGAGGTACTACCGTCCTGCCAAGTTAGTGTAAAATGAAAGATTGTAATTGTTTTACATGATGGTAGGATTGCTGATGTCTTTTGTCTGTCTCATATATATGCAAGATTACAGGTATGTCTTGCTACTTCTACTTACACTTAGGTCACACTACACATACATGTACACATTTATTTATACACACTCATCTGAGTTTTCTTTGATTTTATCTTAATAGTTCTTGGTCTTATTATTTTTCCTTTTATATCCATGGGGAAGTGGAATAAGAATCTTTCCTCCGTAAGCCATGCGTGTTGTAAAAGTCAACTAAAATGCCGAGAACAATGGGCTAGTAACCCCTTTTCCAGTAAAGATTACTAAAAAGAATAAGAAGAAGAAAATTGTCAAAGTGGGAAGTCTGAATGTCCGTAGATGTTGTGCAAATGATAAGAAAGAGATGATTGTGGATGTTATGAATGAGAAGAAGCTGGATGTCCTGGCTTTAAGTGAAACAAAGCTGAAGGGGGTGGGAGAGTTTCAATGGAGAGGAATAAATGGGATTAGGTCAGGGGTTTCAAACAGAGTTAGAGCTAAAGAAGGAGTAGCAATAATGTTGAAGGATAAGCTATGGCAGGAAAAGAGGGACTATAAATGTATTAATTCAAGGATTATGTGGAGTAAAATAAAGATTGGATGTGAAAAGTGGGTTATAATAAGCGTGTATGCACCTGGAGAAGAGAGAAGTGTAGAGGAGAGAGAGAGAGATTTTGGGAAATGTTGAGTGAATGCGTGGGGAGTTTTGAATCAAGTGTGAGAGTAATGGTGGTTGGGGATTTCAATGCTAAAGTGGGTAAAAATGTTATAGAGGGAGTAGAGGGGTGCCAGGGGTAAATGTAAATGGGGAGCCTTTAATTGAGCTATGTGTAGAAAGAGATCTGGTAATAAGTAATACATATTTTATGAAAAAGACGATAAATAAATATACAAGGTATGATGTAGCACGTAATGAAAGTAGTTTATTAGAAAATGTATTGGTGGATAAAAGGTTGATGGGTAGGCTCAAGGATGTACATGTTTATAGAGGGGCAACTGATATATTGGATCATTATTTAGTTGTAGCTACAGTTAGAGTAAGAGGTAGATGGGAAAAAGAGGAAGGTGGAAACAACAAGTAAGAGGAAGGTGAAAGTGTATAAACTAGGGGAGGAGGAAGTTCAGGTGAGATATAAGCGACTATTGGCAGAAAGGTGGGCTAGTGCAAAGATGAGTAGTGGGGGGTTGAAGAGGGTTGGAATAGTTTTAAAAATGCAGTATTAGAATGTGGGGCAGAAGTTTGTGGTTATAGGAGGGTGGGGGCAGGAGGAAAGAGGAGTGATTGGTGGAATGATGAAGTAAAGGGTGTGATAAAAGAGAAAAAGGTAGCTTATGAGAGGTTTTTACAAAGCAGAAGTGTTATAAGAAGAGCAGAGTATATGGAGAGTAAAAGAAAGGTAAAGAGAGTGGTGAGAGAGTGCAAAAGGAGAGCAGATGATAGAGTGGGAGAGGCACTGTCAAGAAATTTTAATGAAAATAAGAAAAAATTTTGGAGTGAGTTAAACAAGTTAAGAAAGCCTAGGGAAAGTGTAGAGTAGGGGAGTTAGTAGATGGGGAGATGGAGGTATTAGGTAGATGGCGAGAATATTTTGAGGAACTTTTAAATGTTAAGGAAGAAAGAGAGGCAGTAATTTCATGCACTGGTCAGGGAGGTATACCATCTTTTAGGAGTGAAGAAGAGCAGAATGTAAGTGTGGGGGAGGTACATGAGGCATTACGTAGAATGAAAGGGGGTAAAGCAGCTGGAACTGATGGGATCATGACAGAAATGTTAAAAGCAGGGGGGGATATAGTGTTGGAGTGGTTGGTACTTTTGTTTAATAAATGTATGAAAGAGGGGAAGGTACCTAGGGATTGGCGGAGAGCATGTATAGTCCCTTTATATAAAGGGAAAGGGGACAAAAGAGAATGTAAAAATTATAGAGGAATAAGTTTACTGAGTATACCAGGAAAAGTGTACGGTAGGGTTATAATTGAAAGAATTAGAGGTAAGACAGAATGTAGGATTGCGGATGAGCAAGGAGGTTTCAGAGTGGGTAGGGGATGTGTAGATCAGGTGTTTACATTGAAGCATATATGTGAACAGTATTTAGATAAAGGTAGGGAAGTTTTTATTGCATTTATGGATTTAGAAAAGGCATATGATAGAGTGGATAGAGGAGCAATGTGGCAGATGTTGCAAGTACAGTGGACCCCCGCTTAACGATCACCTCCAAATGCGACCAATTATGTAAGTGTATTTATGTAAGTGCGTTTGTACGTGTATGTTTGGGGGTCTGAAATGGACTAATCTACTTCACAATATTCCTTATGGGAAAAAATTCGGTCAGTACTGGCACCTGAACATACTACTGGAATGAAAAAAGTTCGTTAACCGGGGGTCCACTGTATATGGAATAGGTGGTAAGTTATTAAATGCTGTAAAGAGCTTTTATGAGGATAGTGAGGCTCAGGTTAGGGTGTGTAGAAGAGAGGAAGACTACTTCCCAGTAAAAGTAGGTCTTAGACAGGGATGTGTAATGTCACCATGGTTGTTTAATATATTTATAGATGGGGTTGTAAAGGAAGTGAATGCTAGGGTGTTCGGGAGAGGGGTGGGATTAAATTTTGGGGAATCAAATTCAAAATAGAAATTGACACAGTTACTTTTTGCTGATGATACTGTGCTTATGGGAGATTCTAAAGAAAAATTGCAAAGGTTAGTGGATGAGCTTGGGAATGTGTGTAAAGGTAGAAAGTTGAAAGTGAACATAGAAAAGAGTAAGGTGATCAGGGTATCAAATGATTTAGATAAAGAAAAATTGGATATCAAATTGGGGAGGAGGAGTATGGAAGAAGTGAATGTTTTCAGATACTTGGGAGTTGACGTGTCGGCGGAAGGATTTATGAAGGATGAGGTTAATCATAGAACTGATGAGGGAAAAAAGGTGAGTGGTGCGTTGAGGTATATGTGGAGTCAAAAAACGTTATCAATGGAGGCAAAGAAGGGAATGTATGAAAGTATAGTAGTACCAACACTCTTATATGGGTGTGAAGCTTGGGTGGTAAATGCAGCAGCGAAGAGATGGTTGGAGGCAGTGGAGATGTCCTGTTTAAGGGCAATGTGTGGTGTAAATATTATGCAGAAAATTCGGAGTGTGGAAATTAGGAAAAGGTGTGGAGTTAATAAGAGTATTAGTCAGAGGGCAGAAGAGGGGTTGTTAAGGTGGTTTGGTCATTTAGAGAGAATGGATCAAAGTACAGTGGACCCCCGCATACCGTTGGCATCACATAACGTTAAATCTGCATACCGATACATTTTATCATTAAAATTTTGCCTCGCATACCGCTAAAAAACTCGCTCAACGCTATTTGTCCGAGATGCTTCTAATGTGCGGCCTGAGCCAGCTTCACATGTTCCGCCGGTGGCATTGTTTACAAGCCAGCCTCCGCGGTAACATCCAAGCATACAATTGGAACATTTCGTATTATTACAGCGTTTTTGGTGATTTCATCTGCAAAATAAGTGACCATGGGCCCCAAGAAAGCCTCTAGTGCTAACCCAGTGGTAAAAAGGGTGAGAAATACTATCATACCACAGTCAGCTGCTGCTGCACCACGGTCAGCTGTTGCTTGACCAGTCAGCTGTTGCTGGATCAGTCAGCTGCTGTTGCACCTCGATCAGCTGTTGCTGGACCAGTCAGCTGTTGCTGGATCAGTCATCTGCTTCTGCACCACGATCAGCTGTTGTTGGACCAGTCAGCTGTTGCTGAATCAGTCAGCTGCTGCTGCACCACGATCAGCTGTTGCTGGACCAGTCAGCTGTTGCTGGATCAGTCAGCTGCTGCTGCACCATGATCAGCTTTTGCTGGATCAGTCAGCTGTTGCTGGATCAGTCAGCTGTTGCTGGACCAATCAGCTGTTGCTGGATCAGTCAGCTGTTGCTGGATCAGTCAACTGTTGCTGGACCAGTCAGCTGTTGCTGGATCAGTCAGCTGTTGCTGGATCAGTCAGCTGTTGCTGGATCAGTCAGCTGTTTCTGGACCAGTCAGCTGTTGCTGGACCAATCAGCTGTTGCTGGACCAGTCAGCTGTTGCTGGACCAGTCAGCAGTTGCTGGACCAGTCAGCTGTTGCTGGACCAGTCAGCTGTTGCTGGATCAGTCAGCTGTTGCTGGACCAGTCAGCTGTTGCTGGATCAGTCAGCTGCTGCTGCACCATGGTCAGCTGCTGTTGCACCATCAGCTGTTTCTGAACATGACTCGTCCCGAACCTGTCTGTCCAGCCTGAGCGCCTGCCTTGCCGTCATTGTTTACAAGCCAGGGTGGCCGGTTGCATGCATCCATTCGATACATTTTGTATTATTCCATTATTTATAGTGCTTGTAACTGCTAAATAAGCCACCATGGGCCCAAAGAAAGCTTCTAGTGCCAACCCTGTGGTAAAAAGGGTGATAAATACTATCGTACCACAGTCAGCTGCTGCTGCACCACAGCTGCACCATGGTCAGCTATTGCTGTACCACAGCTGTTGTTGTTGCTGCACCACCATCAGCTGTATTACTCGAAGATGTGGAGAGTGTGTTGTTGGTGTGGCTTTACGTGAAACAATTACCGATAAACGATTAACCCCGGAGGGTTAGCCACCCAGGATAACCCAAGAAAGTCAGTGCATCATCGAGGACTCTCTAACTTATTTCCATTGGGGTCCTTAATCTTGTCTCCCAGGATGCAACCCACACCAGTCGACTAACACCCAGGTGAAAAGGGAAAAACGCCTGGAACTAGTGCTCATATTGGTGAATTTAAAGCCAGCAAAGGTTGGTTTGAGAGATTTAAGAATCGTAGTGGCATACACAGTGTGATAAGGCCTGTTCTGGAAGAAAATGCCAAACAGGACCTACAGTACTCAGGAGGAAAAGGCACTCCCAGGACACACTGTCTCATCAGTCATTGCTGCATCTTCAATAAAGGTGTCATTTATTCTTCATTTAGTAGAGTAGTACATGCACAATATATACTGTGCATGTACTACTCTACTATTGTGCATGTATCCTTCTCTTTGTGTAGGAAAATGTATATTTCATGTGGTAAAATTTTTTTTTTTATACTTTTGGGTGTCTTGCACGGATTAATTTGATTTCCATTATTTCTTATGGGGAAAATTCATTCGCATAACGATAATTTCGCATAACAATGAGCTCTCATGAACGGATTAATATCGTTATGCGGGGATCCACTGTAGAATGACATGGAAAGTATATAAATCTATAGGGGAAGGAAGGCGGGGTAGGGGTCGTCCTCGCAAGGGTTGGAGAGAGGGGGTAAAGGAGGTTTTGTGGGAAAGGGGCTTGGAATTCCAGCAAGCGTGCGTGAGCGTGTTGGATAGGAGTGAATGGAGGCGAATGGTACTTGGGACCTGACGATCTGTTGGAGTGTGAGCAGGGTAATATTTAGTGAAGGGATTCAGGGAAACCGGTTATTTTCATATAGTCGGACTTGAGTCCTGGAAATGGGAAGTACAATGCCTGCACTTTAAAGGAGGGGTTTGGGATATTGGCAGTTTGGAGGGATATGTTGTGTATCTTTATATGTGTATGCTTCTAAACTGTTGTATTCTGAGCATCTTTGCAAAAACAGTGATAATGTGTGAGTGTGGTGAAAGTGTTGAATGATGATGAAAGTGTTTTCTTTTTGGGGATTTTCTTTCTTTTTTGGGTCACCCTGCCTCGGTGGGAGACGGCCGGCTTGTTTAAAAAAAAAAAAAAAAAAAAAAAAAATGTGTCAAAATATTGGCTCAGCTAACGATAAAAACTCAGTTAAGGACATTCATCCAGAATGTGTCCGTGCGGCTTGAGCCACCCGGCCACTCCAGTGTGCCATTGTTTACAAGCCACTGTGGATGATTCCACGCGTACATGCGATACATTTTGTATTATTCCATTGTTTTTAGTGCTTGTAACTGCTAAATAAGCCACCATGGGCCCAAAGAAAGCTTCTAGTGCTAGCCAGCCCTTTGGTAAAGGGATGAGAGAGAGGGGAGAATGCGCCTTATTCAGTGATTCTGCAATATGTATGATACTAAAACAGCAGGAGTCTATAAAGGCTATAGCGCCAGCCAGTGATAAAGTGTAGCATTAACTGTAGCAAGTAAGTTAAGAGATTAATTGATAGAAAAAGGACAGCACAAACCTAACTCCGCCAATGTTGTTGGTGCTATGTAGGGCGACTGACAATACCGCCGTTTCTACTGCCTCTACTGCCGCTTCCACCACTACTACACATGGCTTATGCTTTCAATGGCCCTTATACAGCCAACAACAACAACACAGCAACACTCGTGACATACTTAACCCTTTGAGGGTTTCGGCCATACTAGTACGGCTTATGAACGAGGGTTTTTGACGTACTAGTACGCCTAAATTCTAGCGCCCTCAAATCTAGTGAAAGCTGGTAGGCCTACATATGAAAGAATGGGTCTATGTGGTCAGTGTGCACAGTATAAAAAAAATCCTGCAGCACACAGTGCGTAATGAGAAAAAAAAAACTTTGACCGTGTTTTTGGAATAAAACAGCGACTTTGCACTGTATTTTCGTATGGTATTTATTGTTGTATTCTAGTTTTCTTGGTCTCATTTTATAGAATGGAAGACATATTACAGAAATTGAGATGATTTTGACTGGTTTTACAATGAAAAGTACCTTGAAATTGAGCACAAAGTAGCAGAAATGTTCGATTTTTACCAAAGTTCAAAAGTAAACAAATAATGCCAAGCGTCCAATACACGTCAACTGGTGAGTCTAATATTCTTTCACAAGTGCGCTGATATTATTTATACCATTTCTACACTAATGCAGTAGTCTGCATAACAGTAAATCTTGTATTTTTTGTAAGAATAAAAATTCAAAGTGGAAAGCCAAAGAAATATAAGAGGGGCCTGGGGATGTGACTAACGAACAGAGAACTTGTTATTTTAGTGCCAGGAATGTCTTTCTGGTTTATTCTGGACCCTATTCGGAAATTGGCATCTTTTGAAATTTGTGTAAAATTGGAAAAATTGCTAAATTCTGACCATTTTATTGGATAGTTGACATTGGTAAATGGGTGGTTTCTTGTACTCATTCGATAGAAAAAGTGGAGTTCTAGCGAAATAGTTATGATTTTTGTCGACTAGTACATTGGAATTGGCCGAAAATAGGGCTCAAAGTGGGCAAAATCGCCGATGCATAAACATCGTCGAGACCGCTAACTTCGTGAGACCATAATTCTGTAAGTTTTCCAGCAAATTTCATACTTTTGGTGTCATTATGATCGGGAAAAGATTCTCTATCTTTTCATAAGAAAAAACTTTCTTTTTTTTTTTTTTGAAATTTGGCCGACCCTGAGAACAAGTCTCGGAGAGGGCCTGTCGGCCCTCAAAGGGTTAATGACGTATTTTATTCATTCTAGAGTATATGTCATGTTTCTATGTTAATAATATTGTTTATGTCATATTAGATGAATTGTGCTAGATAAATAAGACGTAGAGATGATATTAGTGTCATGTTGAAGGACTATCTTGTGTCTCCCAACACAATTCCTAACATATGCCAGAAACAGAACTCTCTGGAAAACTTTTTGAACGACAGGGGTCCATTGGCTTTCAAGCTGGTCCTAGTGGCATTAAAAAACAAAGGAGGGAAGTAACCCAGAATAAGGACTTGGTACCTGAAATCTTTAAGGAGTGGGATTCTCCTTCCAAACAACTGTAAACTCCTCCATCCTCTCCCCTCCTCCCATCTTCCATACATCACCATTTCTTCAATAAAGGTAAATGTGATGTTATTATTGTTTTATTCTTCATGTATCATTGTTTTCTGTGTAGGGAAATGTACATATCATGTAAAAATTGATTCTGTTTAACACTTTTGGATGTCTGAAATGGATTAATTGGATTTCCATTATTTCTTATGGGGAAAATTAATTCAGATAACGATAAAATCGGTTACGGACAAGCTCTCTGGAGCGGATTAATATCGTTAACTGAGGGTCCACTGTATAGGTATTTAATTCGCCATTTGGCATCATTACAAAGTGGGCAGAGCTATACCAGAAGGAGAAGGAGCAGTGTCTCAGTAACTCATGATGGCCCGTGACACGTGTAGGGGTATGCTTCTCAACACTTATAAAATATTGTATAAAATTACACTATTACAACCAATAAAGGCTATCTACCTATCATTTATTCCAGAATAATATTAGGTATGATATAAATAACATAGATTCATGATAAAGATGCCCAAATAAAAGAAAACTGACATTATATAGAGAGGTATGGAAGGGTGGAGGGAGGGGAGGGATAAAAAAAAATAAAAGTGACCGCGACCACTACAGAAAAACATTACTCACTATGCGCCTGAGGGATAACTATAGAAGATCATTCTTATCCTATACAAAGACTGAAAAAAGTGCAATTTTCTAAAAAAAAATGTAATCAGCTATGCACATGTTTCCTGGAATATCTCGGAAGTAAGTCACTGACCTATTTTATGTTGTATTACTGTTAACAATAAACAGATTGAAAGGAATTTCCCAACAAACATAAAACTGAGCGTTTTAATTTTGAGTGGTGACGCTTTTGAAATGTCAGTAAGGGGAGATTACTCGATTAGTGATGAATTCGTTTACCGATGGGGTCTTAGGCCCCTAACTCCATCATTAAGTGAGGAGAGGCTGTATTGGCGAGAATCACAGTGCGTGTTCTAGGTGGACCCCTAATGGGTTCTTCAGCATTAAATCTTTTTTAAAGATCATGACAGCCATGCAAATCAAATATTAAGATATTAATAACTAAACTACATACAGGAATACCTCACTAATACAGTGGGTTAGGTTTCAGACTACAGCCGAAAAGCAAACATCTCTGTAAAGTGAATCAGTCTTTTTTTCACTTGCCAGTGTATATAAAAGCCTAAAAACATGTTTACACTATCATTTAAGTGTACAATAGTGCTAGGCTTAAAATATCGATGCAAAAGTATAAATAATACAGTATAGGCTCTCTTCACTTAGCGACGTACAGGTCTCTCTCAACATTCGCGAGGGTTAGGGGATCAAGAGCCTCGCGAATGTTGAAAAACCGTGAATGTTTGGTGCCCCAATATATTGTAGGGAAATATAATACAATACTGCTTCCTTAACTTGTTGAACCATGAACAACCATAAAATACATGAAAACGTCATAAACTGTACTAAAAATATACATGTTATGCTTTAATAACATGTATGTTATTAAATACCACAGATTCTGCCATTGCCTCCACCAATGCCTCCACCACTTCCTCAACCACTGCGAGTCCCTACTACCCTCCCTCCGATCCCCGCAACTAGCAGCCAGCCCTCCCACCACTCAGTGTGGTGAGTGTTTTGTTTGTTCATTATTTGCTATTAAACTACAGTATAAATAATGCAAACCCATTCATGACTGCATATTGGAATGGCTATTCGGACAGGTATTAGATGGTGACATCATGTGTTTACTCTTGAACACAGCAAGGAATCAAGCATTTCTGCTACTGCTAATAATAACAATAGTAATACTACTACTACTACTAATAATAATAATAATAATAATAATACGATATAATTGAAGAAGGAAATTGTATAAAAATACAAGGGAGTGGTTGACACATCGTCAGTGTGGCTTTGTTTATGTTGGAGTGAGCATTAGTCTCCGTGCTCTTCCAAACATTTCACAATAATTCTGCAGTTGAGGCAGTGGTATTTAATAACATATATGTTATAAATAATAATAGTACATATTATTAATAACATGTATTATTATTATTAATAACATGTATGTTATTAAATATCACTGCCTCAATCACTGCCTCAACAGCTGCCTCAACAGCTGCCTCAATCGCTGCCTCAGCAGCTGCCTCAACAGCTGCCTCAACCACTGCCTCGATTGCTTCCTCAACAGCTGCCTCACCCACTGCCTCAACAGCTGCCTCAACCACTGCCTCAATCGCTGCCTCAACAGCTGCCTCACCCACTGCCTCAATCGCTGCCTCAACAGCTGCCTCAACCACTGCCTCAATCGCTGCCTCAACAGCTGTCTCACCCACTGCCTCAATTGCTGCCTCAACAGCTGCCTCAATCGCTGCCTCAACAGCTGCCTCAATTGCTGCCTCAACAGCTGCCTCAACCACTGCCTCAATCGCTGCCTCAACAGCAGCCTCACCCACTTCCTCAATCGCTGCCTCAACCACTGCCTCAATCGCTGCCTCAACAGCTGCCTCACCTACTGCCTCAATCGCTGCCTCAACAGCTGCCTCAACCACTCCCTCAATCGCTGCCTCAACAGCTGCCTCACCCACTGCCTCAATCGCTGCCTCACCCACTGCCTCAATCGCTGCCTCAACAGCTGCCTCACCCACTGCCTCAATCGCTGCCTCAACAGCTGCCTCAACCACTGCCTCAATCGCTGCCTCAACAGCTGCCTCAACCACTGCCTCAATCGCTGCCTCAACAGCTGCCTCAACCACTGCCTCAATTGCTGCCTCAACAGCTGCCTCACCCACTGCCTCAATCGCTGCCTCAACCACTGCCTCAATTGCTGCCTCAACAGCTGCCTCAACAGCTGCCTCAACCACTCCAGTCGTACTCAATCTACAAGCACCAAACAATGAATTATTGTGAAATGTTTGGAAGAGCACGGAGACTAATGCTCACTCCAGCATAAACAAAGCCACACTGACGATGTGTCAACCACTCCCTTGTATTTTTGTACAACTTCCTTCAATTATATCGTATTTATTATTATTATTATTATTACTATTGTTATTATTAGCAGTAGCAGAAATGTTTGATTCTTTGCTGTGTTCAAGAGTAAACACATGATGTCACTGTCTAATACCTGTCCGAATAGCCATTCCAATATGCAGTCATGAATGGGTTTACATTATTTATACTGTAGTTTAATAGCAAATAATGAACAAACAAAACACTCACCACACTGAGTGGTGGGAGGGCTGGCTGCTAGTTGTGGGGGTCGGAGGGAGGGTAGTAGGGACTCGCAGGTGGCGGGAAACTTGAATATGATTTGGCGGCTGGGAATTTGGTGGCTGGGAATTTGGCGGTTGGGAATTCGCGAATGTGTGAAGCCCGCGAAAGCTGAAAACGTGAATGTTGAGGGAGACCTGTACTTGTTTACCGCCGACTCGGATGGGCTCTCTGAGCAGTATGCATACCTAAATAATGTATATTAGAGCTGGTTTCCTCTATTCTGTTCATTACAATATACAGTACACTACTGTTTAAACATTTAAAAATATACCAGAAATCTTATAAATGGTGAAAAGGTGACATTAAAACAATATCAAAGATGGTTGACACAAACCCACCACCATTATAGTATGCTCCTCACCTAGCGATGAATTAATTTACTGATGTAGTCTTAGGAACGGAACTCCATCGTTAAGTGAGGAGAGGCTGTACTGAATTTTTTTTTTTCAACACAGTGGTCATCTCCCACCAAGGCAAGGTGACCCAAAAAAAGAAACACTCTCACCATCATTGCTAACTTTAAAATATTCTCACCATTTGTTTATGGTGACTGAAGAGTGAACATTTTAGAAAAAGTACAGTAAAACTCCGGTTTTCGTCCAGTCCGAATGTTGTAGTGGGGATTTTAAAATGAAGCCTATACTGCATTATCATTCTGAAAATCCCGAATGTTCAAGAAAAACAATGTCATGAAGAGTAAATTGTGTGCTGTGGACGGCTAACAATAAGGGTCATGAGGCTAATTTTCATTGAGTGGGTCAATGAAGTGTTTGGTTCCAGTGTGAAGAAATACCTCCAGGAAATTAAATTGCCACTGAAGTGCCTCATGGTAATGGACAATGGTCCTGCTCATCCTCCAGACTTGGAAGACCAATTCTTTGAGGAGTTTAGTTTCATCACAGTGAAGTTCTTGCCCCTCTCCTTTCATCCAGCCCATGGACCAGCAGGTCATTTCAAACTTCAAAAACTCAACACCAAAGCAATGTTTCAAAGGTGCTTTGAAGTGACCTCAGACACTGAACTGACCCTAAGAGTTCTGGAGGAATCACTTCAATATCTTCAATTGCATATTGCATAAGCCTTATAGATAAGGCTTGGCAGGAAGCAACTTCCAGGATAATAGAATCTGCTTGGAGAAAATTGTGGCCAGAATGTGTCCAAGAGAAGGATTTTGAAGGGTTTGAAGCTGAACCTGAAGACCCTATGCTTGTTGTGGAATCTACTCTGTCTTTGGGGAAGTCTATGGGGATGGATGTGAGTGGTGAGGATGTGGAAGAGTTGGTGGAAGACCACAGGGAAGAGCTAACCACTGAAGAGCAACAGATCACAGCTGAGGAAATTGCTTCAGAGGATGAGGAGGAAGAGGCGAGAATGTGCCTTTTTCAGTGATTAAAGACGTGTGCAAAGTGGAGCGAGTTGCAAAGTTTTGCGAAGAATTATTACCCTAACAAAACTGTTGCAAGCTGTGTCTGCAGCATGTCCAATGACAATATCTTGTCCCATTTTAGGCATATCTTAAAGCGATGCCAGAAACAGGCCTCTCTGGGCAGATTTTTTATGTGACACGGGTGCAGTGACTCTCAAGCTGGTCCTAGTGCCAGTAAAAGACAAAGAAGGGAAGTAACCCTGGATAGGGCTTTGATACCTGAAGTTCTTATGGAGGGAGATTGCCCTTCCAAACAATAACCTCTCCTCCCTCTCCCCTCCTCGCCTTCTTCCATATGCCAACAAGAGTCTTCAATAAAGGTATGAAATAGTGATTTAAATGTTCATTTATCTATTAAAATTAGTGCTTTATATTTATTTCTCATTGTTTTCTGTATGTAAAATTATAGTTCTTCTCTATAAAATGTATTTTTGTTAATATATTTGGGTGTCTAGAACGAATTAATTGGATTTACATTATTTCTTATGGGAAATATTACTTTGGTTTTCGTCCATTTCGGATCTGACCTACCTTCTGGAATGGATTAAGGACAAAAACCAGGGTGCCACTGTAATCATCAAAGGAAGGCTGAAGGTAAAGAAGTAATCATCAAAGGAAGGCTAAAGGGGATAGTGGAGCTGGTTTGATCTAACACCTATCTCAGCATTCAACATGCCTTTCTCACTAAGCTTGATCATTTTTAACTTTCGATTTAAAGTAAGAAACTTGCCACTCTTTTTTTCACTAGTGCTACCCTTAGGGGCCAATGTACTGCAATGAATAATTACAATAACAACAATAACACAAACAAAAATTCTGAAAATTGCCTGAATACAACACTGAGACATGGAGTGCACAAATGCTGTAAACAGACTGAGCACAAGTCAGCTGATGTGCACATCACAGCCCAAACACTCAAAAATAATAAATGTGGGACAGAAGTTTGTGGTTATAGGAGGGTGGGTACAGGAGGAAAGAGGAGTGATTGGTGGAATGATGAAGTAAAGGGTGTGATACAAGAGAAAAAGGTAGTTTATGAGAGGTTTTTACAAAGCAGAAGTGTTATACGAAGAGTAGAGTATATGGAGAGTAAGAGAAAGGTGAAGAGAGTGGTGAGAGAGTGCAAAAGGAGAGCAGATGATAGAGTGGGAGAGGCACTGTCAAGAAATTCTAATGAAAATAAGAAAAAATTTTGGAGCGAGTTAAACAACTTAAGAAAGCCTAGGGAACAAATGGATATGTCGGTTAAAAACAGAGTAGGGGAGTTAGTAGACGGGGAGATGGAGGTACTGGGTAGATGGCAAGAATATTTTGAGGAACTTTTAAATGTCGATGAAGAAAGGGAGGTGGTAATTTCATGCACTGGCCAGGGAGGTATAACATCTTGTAGGAGTGAAGAGGAGCAGGATGTGAGTGTAGGGGACATGCGTGAGGCATTACGTAGAATAAAAGAGGGTAAAGCAGCTGGAACACAGAGGATCATGACAGAAATGTTAAAAGCATGGGGAGGGGATATAGTGTTGGAGTGGTTGGTATTTTTGTTTAATAAATGTATGAAAGAGGGGAAGGTACCTAGGGATTGGGAGAGAGCATGTATAGTCCCTTTATATAAAGAGAAGGGGGACAAAAGAGATTATAAAAATTATAGAGGAATAAGTTTACCGAGTATACCAGGAAAAGTGTACGGTAGGGTTATTATTGAAAGAATTAGAGGCAAGACAGAATGTAGGATTGCGGATGAGCAAGGAGGTTTTAGAGTGGGTAGGGGATGTGTAGATCAAGTGTTTACATTGAAGCATATATGTGAACAGTATATAGATAAAGGTAGGGAAGTTTTTATTGCATTTATGGATTTAGAAAAGGCATATGATAGAGTAGATAGGAGAGCAATGTGGCAGATGTTACAAGTACAGTGGTCCCCAGGTTTTCGTAGATCCAGGCAATCGTAAAATTCACCAATCATAGGGGTATTTTCATATAAACATGGACTCGCTTTTCATAGGTTGACTCGCAAGTCGAAGTTCGTCCAGGACGCGTATGCACGGTGTGAGCCAGGGCGGCAGCCAGTCTGGCATTGTTTACCAGTGAGCGAAGGTCCCCTCACGTGCTTCAGTGAAATATTTCATAATATTCCATTTATTTTAGTGCTTGCAAGTACAGTGGACCCCCGCATAACGATTACCTCCGAATGCAACCAATTATGTAAGTGTATTTATGTAAGTGCGTTTGTACGTGTAAGTTTCGGGGTCTGAAATGGACTAATCTACTTCACAATATTCCTTATGGGAATAAATTCGGTCAGTACTGGCACCTGAACATACTTATGGAGTGAAAAAATATCGTTAACCGGGGGTTCACTGTACTAAATAAGCTACCATGGCTCCAAAGAAAGCTCCTAGTGCCAAGCCTGTGGTAAAGAAGGTGAGAAATACGATTGAATTTAAGAAAACCATCATTGAACAATATGAAAGTGGTACAAGTGTGGCCAAACTGTCCAGGATGTATAAGAAACCCTACACAACCTTATGTTCCATAGTGGCCAAGAAAAATGAAATAAAGGATACTGTTGTTGCAAAGGGAGTAACTATGCTGACAAAAATGAGATCACCAGTACTGGAAGAGGTTGAGAAGTTATTATTGGTGTGGATAAATGAGAAACAATTAGCAGGAGATACTCTTATGACTTCGTTTATTTGTGAAAAGGCTAGGCAGTTTCATGAAGATTTGGTAAAGAAATTGCCTGCAAATAGTGGTGAAGCGAGTGAATTTAAGGCCAGCAAAGGCTGGTTTGAGAGATTTAAGAACCGTACTGGCATACACAGTGTGGTACGGCATGGTGAGGCTGCCAGTTCAGACCACAAGGCGGCTGAAAAATACGTGCATGAATTCCAGGAGTACATAGAGGCTGAAGGACTGAAACCTGAACAAGTGTTCAATTGTGACGAAACAGGCCTCTTTTGGAAGAAAATGCCAAAGAGGACCTTCATTACACAAGAGGAAAAGACAATGCCAGGACACAAGCCTATGAAAGAAAGGCTGACGCTAAGGTTCTGTGCTAATGCTAGTGGGGATTTCAAAGTGAAGCCATTACTAGTGTACCATTCTGAAAATCCCAGATTGTTCAGGAAAAACAATGTTATGAAGAGTAAATTGTGTGTGTTTTGGAAATCTAATAGTAAGGCATGGGTCACGAGGGAAATATTCGTCGAGTGGTTCAATGAAGTGTCTGGCCCTAGTGTGAAGGAGTATCTCCTGGAAAAGAAATTGGATCTCAAGTGCGTGCTAGTAATGGACAATGCACCTGCTCATCCTCCAAACTTGGATGACCTAATTTTCGAGGAGTTTGGGTTCATCACAGTAAAGTTCTTGCCCCCGAATACCACTCCTCTCCTCCAACCCATGGACCAGCAGGTTATTGCAAACTTTAAAAAACTCTACACAAAAGCAATGTTTCCCAGGTGCTTGACTGTGACCACAGTCACTCACTTGACCCTAAGGGAATTTTGGAGAGAACACTTCAGCATCCTCCACTGCATAACCCTTATAGGTATGGCTTGGGAGGGAGTGACTACCAGGACTTTGAACTCTGCCTGGAGAAAATTGTGGCCAGATTGTGTCGACAAGAGGGATTTTGAAGGATTTAGGACTGACCCTAATGAACCTATGTCTGTTGTAAAATCAATTGTGGCACTGGGGAGTTCCATGGGGTTGGATGTGAGTTTGGAGGATGTGGAAGAATTGGTGGAAGACCACAATAAAGAGCTCACCACTGAGGAGCTGCAAGAGTTTCAGCAGGAAGAGCAACACATCGCAGCTCAGAATCTTGCTGCAGAGGAGGAGGAAGAGAGATGGAAGAAGGTGCCTTCTTCAGAAATTAAAGAGATTTTTACTATGTGGGGTAAGATGGAAAGCTTTATGGAGAAACATCACCCTAACAAGGTTGTTGCAAACCAGGTTGGCAACATGTACAGTGACAAAGTCTTGGGCCATTTTAGGGAAGTGTTAAAGAGACGCCAGAAACAGAGCTCTCTCCACAGTTATTTTGTGAGACAGGAATCCAGTGACTCTCAAGGTGGTCCTAGTGGCATTAAGAAACAGAGAAGAGAAGCAACCCCAGAAAAGCAAATGGTACCTGAGGTGTTGATGGAAGGGGATTCCCCTTCCAAACTATAAACAATCCACTCTCTCTCCTCCTCCAGTCTCCCATACACTAAGAAGAATCTCCAATAAAGGTAAGTGTTATGCTGTTAATGTTTCATTCATCATTTCCCATTGTATTGTTTATGTACTACATGCATATTTCATGTTAAAATTTTTTTTGTTTTAATACTTCTGGGTGTCAGGAACGGATTAATTGTACGTATTTACATTATTTCTCATGGGGAAAATTGATTTGTAAATCGTAAATTTCGTTTATAGTAACGGCTCCAGGAACGGATTAATTACGAACTACGAGGGACCACTGTATATGGAATAGATGGTAAGTTACTAAATTCTGTAAAGAGTTTTTATGAGGATAGTGAGGCTCAGGTTAGGGTGTGTAGAAGAGAGGGACACTACTTCCCGGTAAAAGTAGGTCTTAGACAGGGATGTGTAATGTCACCATGGTTGTTTAATATATTTACAGATGGGGTGTAAAAAAAGTAAATGCTAGGGTGTTCGAGAGAGGGGTGGGATTAAATTATGGAGAATCAAATACAAAATGGGAAGTGACATAGTTACTTTTTGCTGATGATACTGTGCTTAAGGAAGAGTCTAAGGAAAAACTGCAAAGGTTTGGGATTGTGTGTAAAGGTAGAAAGTTGAAAGTGAATATAGAAAAGAGTAAGGTGATGAGGGTATCAAATGATTTAGATAAAGAAAAATTGGATATCAAATTGGGGACTAGGAGTATGGAAGAAGTGAATGTTTTCAGATACACCTACCATCCGACTTACGACCAAGCTTGGTTCCGGCCAACTGGTCGTAAGTCAAAATGGACGTAAGTCGAACCTTTGAAAATTGCCAACATACTGGGTAGGGCATAATGTCAAACTTTTCCTAATCTACCTACATAGTACTGTAATGTAATGTACAATCATTATTTCATTCTTTTTACCATAATTTACTTCTATTGTTATATTTTAATTATTTATGTACTGCATATAATGTATACATGGTAGTGAACTGTATTGTAAATTTTACATTGCATACAGTATCATATGTTACTGTTATCTTAATGTATTGTCGAAACAGTGAATGGGAGAATACCACTGGTAGTGTCATCCTGCCAGAAAGTAGTATAACCTATACCCTAAGCAAAGACAAACAACTCTGGAACATGTGTAATACATAGCTGGCTGGCTGGCCGGGTGGGTGTCCGGCTGAGTGGGTGGCCGGGTGAGTGGGTGTCCGGGTGAGTGGGTGGCTGGGTGAGTGGGTGACCAGGTGAGTGGGTGGCCGGGTGAGTGGGTGGCCAGGTGAGTGGGTGGCCGGTGGGTGGTTGGCTGACTGAATGTGGCTGTCTCTCTCTCTCTGTATCTCTCACTCTCTCTCTCAGGGGTGCACATAGGTGAAGTTATCATACATAGTATAAATTACCTAGGATAACCCAAAAAATCCAGACAAAGTGCTATACAGTGGATCTGTGCTGGCCTTAAACTCACTCACATCACCACTAGTTGCAGGCAATTTTTTTACCAAATCGTCATGCAACTGCCTAGCCTTTTCACAAATGATTGCTTGAGAGATGCTATCTCCTGCTATCCGTTTTTCATTTTTTTTTTTTTTTTTATTATCACACCGGCCGATTCCCACCAAGGCAGGGTGGCCCGAAAAAGAAAAACTTTCACCATCATTCACTCCATCACTGTCTTGCCAGAAGGGTGCTTTACACTACAGTTTTTAAACTGCAACATTAACACCCCTCCTTCAGAGTGCAGGCACTGTACTTCCCATCTCCAGGACTCAAGTCCGGCCTGCCGGTTTCCCTGAATCCCTTCATAAATGTTACTTTGCTCACACTCCAACAGCACGTCAAGTATTAAAAACCATTTGTCTCCATTCACTCCTATCAAACACGCTCACGCATGCCTGCTGGAAGTCCAAGCCCCTCGCACACAAAACCTCCTTTACCCCCTCCCTCCAACCCTTCCTAGGCCGACCCCTACCCCGCCTTCCTTCCACTACAGACTGATACACTCTTGAAGTCATTCTGTTTCGCTCCATTCTCTCTACATGTCCGAACCACCTCAACAACCCTTCCTCAGCCCTCTGGACAACAGTTTTGGTAATCCCGCACCTCCTCCTAACTTCCAAACTACGAATTCTCTGCATTATATTCACACCACACATTGCCCTCAGACATGACATCTCCACTGCCTCCAGCCTTCTCCTCGCTGCAACATTCATCACCCACGCTTCACACCCATATAAGAGCGTTGGTAAAACTATACTCTCATACATTCCCCTCTTTGCCTCCAAGGACAAAGTTCTTTGTCTCCACAGACTCCTAAGTGCACCACTCACTGTTTTTCCCTCATCAATTCTATGATTCACCTCATCTTTCATAGACCCATCCGCTGACACGTCCACTCCCAAATATCTGAATACGTTCACCTCCTCCATACTCTCTCCCTCCAATCTGATATTCAATCTTTCATCGCCTAATCTTTTTGTTATCCTCATAACCTTACTCTTTCCTGTATTCACCTTTAATTTTCTTCTTTTGCACACCCTACCAAATTCATCCACCAATCTCTGCAACTTCTCTTCAGAATCTCCCAAGAGCACAGTGTCATCAGCAAAGAGCAGCTGTGACAACTCCCACTTTGTGTGTGATTCTTTATCTTTTAACTCCACGCCTCTTGCCAAGACCCTCGCATTTACTTCTCTTACAACCCCATCTATAAATATATTAAACAACCACGGTGACATCACACATCCTTGTCTAAGGCCTACTTTTACTGGGAAAAAATTTCCCTCTTTCCTACATACTCTAACTTGAGCCTCACTATCCTCATAAAAACTCTTCACTGCTTTCAGTAACCTACCTCCTACACCATACACTTGCAACATCTGCCACATTGCCCCCCTATCCACCCTGTCATACGCCTTTTCCAAATCCATAAATGCCACAAAGACCTCTTTAGCCTTATCTAAATACTGTTCACTTATATGTTTCACTGTAAACACCTGGTCCACACACCCCCTACCTTTCCTAAAGCCTCCTTGTTCATCTGCTATCCTATTCTCCGTCTTACTCTTAATTCTTTCAATTATAACTCTACCATACACTTTACCAGGTACCACACCAATAACAGTCTCTCAACATTTTCTAACACTTGCGGTCGCTGTTTCGTAATCACAGTTGCACCTTTTGCAAGAACAGCTTCCTTGATTGGGGTTTACTATACAACCTGACCAGCTCCGACACACGCACTCCACTTTCATACTTTGCAATTATCTCTTTCTTCATTTCAACAGTCATTAGCACCCTTGGTCTCGAAGGGTTGGCACTGAGAGCTTTCTTGGGGCCCATGGTGACTTATTTTGCAAAAACAGGCACCAAAAACAGTGATAATATGGATAATATGGAATGTACCGAAAGTATCCTTAGATGCGCGCACACTGGCTGGCTTGTAAACACTGGCACACACGGGGCAGTTCAGGCCACACATGGACACGTCTCATACGAACCACATCGCATACCGGGTTTTGTATCGGGAAGCGAGGCAAATTTTCTGCGATATAATGCATCGGTTACCGGATTTATCGGATACCGATAGCATCACGAACCGGGGGTCCACTGTATTATTAAACTATAATATAATAATCGTGTCCACTCATTACTTACCTTAAAATATCTGTAGTCTTAATGTAGAGTGAGAGGTGAATATACAAGATTAAATGAATAAACGAATGAGTCTGTAGAAGGTTGGCGAGTTATGTAAACAAACGTTGTTGTTGTTGCCAGCCCAGACACGAATGGTTTTTGTTCACTCTGTCAAGCCGACCAGAAAAACATCTCATATTTGTTAATTGATATGTTTATATGTTATGTAGCATGTTTATTATATAATTTTGAAAAAGAAATCATAGATGGATTAACCAAAATGTCTATATCAACGTTTTATACACATTTAATGCGCCTCAGAGATTATTATTGTTTTTTTTTTTTTTTTTTTTTTTTAAACAAGTCGGCCGTCTCCCACCGAGGCAGGGTGACCCAAAAAAAAAAAGAAAGAAAATCCCCAAAAAGAAAATACTTTCATCATCATTCAACACTTTCACCACACTCGCACATTATCACTGTTTTTGCAGAGGTGCTCAGAATACAACAGTCTAGAAGCATACACATATAAAGATACACAACATATCCCTCCAAACTGCCAATATCCCAAACCCCTCCTTTAAAGTGCAGGCATTGTACTTCCCATTTCCAGGACTCAAGTCCGACTATATGAAAATAACCGGTTTCCCTGAATCCCTTCACTAAATATTACCCTGCTCACACTCCAACAGATCGTCAGGTCCCAAGTACCATTCGTCTCCATTCACTCCTATCTAACACGCTCACGCACGCTTGCTGGAAATCCAAGCCCCTTACCCACAAAACCTCCTTTACCCCCTCTCTCCAACCCTTTCGAGGACGACCCCTACCCCGCCTTCCTTCCCCTATAGATTTATATGCTTTCCATGTCATTCTACTGTGATCCATTCTCTCTAAATGACCAAACCACCTCAACAACCCCTCTTCTGCCCTCTGACTAATACTTTTATTAACTCCACACCTTCTCCTAATTTCCACACTCCGAATTTTTTGCATAATATTTACACCACACATTGCCCTTAGACAGGACATCTCCGCTGCCTCCAACCGTCTCCTTGCTGCTGCATTTACCACCCAAGCTTCACACCCATATAAGAGTGTTGGTACTACTATACTTTCATACATTCCCTTCTTTGCCTCCATAGATAACGTTTTTTGACTCCACATATACCTCAACGCACCACTCACCTTTTTTCCCTCATCAATTCTATGATTAACCTCATCCTTCATAAATCCATCCGCCGACACGTCAACTCCCAAGTATCTGAAAACATTCACTTCTTCCATACTCCTCCTCCCCAATTTGATATCCAATTTTTCTTTATCTAAATCATTTGACACCCTCATCACCTTACTCTTTTCTATGTTCACTTTCAACTTTCTACCTTTACACACATTCCCAAACTCATCCACTAACCTTTGCAATTTTTCTTTAGAATCTCCCATAAGCACAGTATCATCAGCAAAAAGTAACTGTGTCAATTCCCATTTTGAATTTGATTCCCCATAATTTAATCCCACCCCTCTCCCAAACACCCTAGCATTTACTTCCTTTACAACCCCATCTATAAATATATTAAACAACCATGGTGACATTACACATCCCTGTCTAAGACCTACTTTTACCGGGAAGTAGTCTCCCTCTCTTCTACACACCCTAACCTGAGCCTCACTATCCTCATAAAAACTCTTTACAGCATTTAATAATTTACCACCTATTCCATATACTTGCAACATCTGCCACATTGCTCCTCTATCCACTCTATCATATGCCTTTTCTAAATCCATAAATGCAATAAAAACCTCCCTATCTTTATCTAAATACTGTTCACATATATGCTTCAATGTAAACACCTGATCTACACATCCCCTACCCACTCTAAAACCTCCTTGCTCATCCGCAATCCTACATTCTGTCTTACCTCTAATTCTTTCAATTATAACCCTACCGTACACTTTTCCTGGTATACTCAGTAAGCTTATTCCTCTGTAATTTTTACAGTCTCTTTTGTCCCCTTTCCCTTTATATAAAGGGACTATACATGCTCTCTGCCAATCCCTAGGTACCTTCCCCTCTTTCATACATTTATTAAACAAAAGTACCAACCACTTCAACACTATATCCCCCCCTGCTTTTAACATTTCTGTCATGATCCCATCAGTTCCAGCTGCTTTACCCCCTTTCATTTTACGTAATGCCTCACGTACCTCCCCCACACTTACATTCTGCTCTTCTTCACTCCTAAAAGATGGTATACCTCCCTGACCAGTGCATGAAATTACTGCCTCTGTTTCTTCCTTAACATTTAAAAGTTCCTCAAAATATTCTCGCCATCTACCCAATACCTCCATCTCCCCATCTACTAACTCCCCTACTCTGTTTTTAACTGACAAATCCATATTTTCCCTAGGCTTTCTTAACTTGTTTAACTCGCTCCAAAATTTTTTCTTATTTTCATTAAAATTTCTTGACAGTGCCTCTCCCACTCTATCATCTGCTCTCCTTTTGCACTCTCTCACCACTCTCTTTACCTTTCTTTTACTCTCCATATACTCTGCTCTTCTTATAACACTTCTGCTTTGTAAAAACCTCTCATAAGCTACCTTTTTCTCTTTTATCACACCCTTTACTTCATCATTCCACCAATCACTCCTCTTTCCTCCTGCCCCCACCCTCCTATAACCACAAACTTCTGCCCCACATTCTAATACTGCATTTTTAAAACTATTCCAACCCTCTTCAACCCCCCCACTACTCATCTTTGCACTAGCCCACCTTTCTGCCAATAGTCGCTTATATCTCACCCGAACTTCCTCCTCCCTTAGTTTATACACTTTCACCTCCCTCTTACTTGTTGTTGCCACCTTCCTCTTTTCCCATCTACCTCTTACTCTAACTGTAGCTACAACTAAATAATGATCCGATATATCAGTTGCCCCTCTATAAACATGTACATCCTGGAGCCTACCCATCAACCTTTTATCCACCAATACATAATCTAATAAACTACTTTCATTACGTGCTACATCATACCTTGTATATTTATTTATCCTCTTTTTCATAAAATATGTATTACTTATTACCAAATTTCTTTCTACACATAGCTCAATTAAAGGCTCCCCATTTACATTTACCCCTGGCACCCCAAATTTACCTACTACTCCCTCCATAACATTTTTACCCACTTTAGCATTAAAATCCCCAACCACCATTACTCTCACACTTGATTCAAAACTCCCCACGCATTCACTCAACATTTCCCAAAATCTCTCTCTCTCCTCTACACTTCTCTCTTCTCCAGGTGCATACACGCTTATTATAACCCACTTTTCACATCCAATCTTTATTTTGCTCCACATAATCCTTGAATTAATACATTTATAGTCCCTCTTTTCCTGCCATAGCTTATCCTTCAACATTATTGCTACTCCTTCTTTAGCTCTAACTCTATTTGAAACCCCTGACCTAATCCCATTTATTCCTCTCCACTGAAACTCTCCCACCCCCTTCAGCTTTGTTTCACTTAAAGCCAGGACATCCAGCTTTTTCTCATTCATAACATCCACAATCATCTCTTTCTTATCATCTGCACAACATCCACGCACATTCAGACTTCCCACTTTGACAATTTTCTTCTTCTTATTCTTTTTAGTAATCTTTACAGGAAAAGGGGTTACTAGCCCATTGTTCCCGGCATTTTAGTTGACTTTTACAACACGCATGGCTTACGGAGGAAAGATTCTTATTCCACTTCCCCATGGATATAAAAGGAAAATTAATAAGACCAAGAACTATTAAGATAAAATCAAAGAAAACTCAGATGAGTGTGTATAAATAAATGTGTACATGTATGTGTAGTGTGACCTAAGTGTAAGTAGAAGTAGCAAGACATGCCTGTAATCTTGCATATTTATGAGACAGACAAAAGACATCAGCAATCCTACCATCATGTAAAACAATCACAGGCTTCGTTTTACACTCACTTGGTAGGACGGTAGTACCTCCCTGGGTGGTTGCTGTCTACCAACCTACTACTAATTATTATTGTTATTATTATTAATATAGTGTCTTCAAGACCAATTACACTCCTAATGAGTGGTTCTGAGACAGACAAGCAGACAGAAAGACAGACACAGATAGACACAGATAGACAAAGACAGACAGACACAGGTAGACAGATAGACACACACAGGTAGACAAAGTCAGGCACACAGGTAGATATAAAGACAGACACACAGGTAGAGAGACAGACACACAGGTAGACAGAAAGACAGACACAGGTAGACAGAAAGACACACACACAGGTAGAAAGACAGATAAACAGACACACAGAGATACACAGATATACAGGCAGACAGATACAGACAGGTTTATGTGCAACAGTGAAAACAAATAGAGAGTTTGAGTAAGAGCCTTTCTTGCCACAATCTCCAATGCAAGATTCAGACTTCATCTTAGGGGCCATGGTGAAATTTACTGTCCAGTTAGTACAGTTAATACAGTATGATGCTGCTGATAGGGCAGGGTTACTCAAACTGATGCTGCCTGCATGACGCATTTCCGCTGTGAGTATTGTCAAATATTGTACAGAGGTGTGCATCAGCCGGCCCAGCCCAGCTGCCAGATGCACGGTTGTAAGAAGTCGAGTGGATGTATGTCGAGCAGGTCATAAGTCGGATGGTAGGTGTATTTGGGAGTTGACGTGTCAGCGGATGGATTTATGAAGGATGAGGTTAATCATAGAATTGATGAAGGAAAAATGGCGAGTGGTGCATTGAGGTATATGTGGAGACAAAAAACGTTACCTATGGAGGCAAAGAAGGGAATGTAAGTATAGTAGTACCAACACTCTTATATGGTTGTGAAGCTTGGGTTGTAAATGCCGCAGTGAGGACGCGGCTGGAGGCAGTGGAGATGTCCTGTTGGAGGGCAATGTGTGGTGTGAATATTATGCAGAAAATTCGGAGTGTGGAAATTAGGAGGCGTGGAGTTAATAAAAGTATTAGTCAGAGGGCTGAAGAGAGGTTGTTCAGGTGGTTTGGTCATTTAGAGAGAATGGATCAAAGTAGAATGACATGGAGAGCATATAAATCTGTAGGGGAAGGAAGGAGGGGTAGGGGCCATCCTCGAAAAGAATGGAGGGAAGGGGTAAAGGAGGTTTTGTGGGTGAGGGGCTTGGACTTCCAGCAAGCGTGCGTGAGCGTGTTAGATAGGAGTGAATGGAGACGAATGGTATTGGGACCTGACAAGCTGTTGGAGTGTGAGCAGGGTAATATTTAGCGAAGGGATTCAGGGAAACCGGTTATTTTTAAATAGCCATTCTTGAGTCCTGGAAATGGGAAGTACAATGCCTGCACTTTAAAGGAGGGGTCTGGGATATTGGCAGTTTGGAGGGATATGTTGTGTATCTTTATATGTATATGCTTCTAAACTGTTGTATTCTGAGCACCTCTGCAAAAACAGTGATTATGTGTGAGTGAGGTGAAAGTGTTGAATGATGTTGAAAGTATTTTAATTTTGGGGATTTTCTTTCTTTTTTGGGTCACCCTGCTGCCTCGGTGGACTTGTTGAAAAAAAGAAAAAAAAAACTGTAAAACACCATATTAACAAAACAATGTAAAGACAGCACCATATTTATGAGGTATGCCAGTACAATATTTGATTAGGATAATATCATGGCCTTGAATAGTAAAATAGAACTTTTACTGAATTAATTTGTGTGCACCTGTGAAAGACTGACAAACTCCACTTTACATGTTGTTTCTAGATCTGACAATAAGAGCACTGTACAGTATTAACACATTCATAAATCTTCTTACCTATTACGGTCAAACTCTTTCTCAGTGTTACGTCTTTCTCTTTCTCTGCTGGACTGAGTGTCTTCCTCTGCAGGAGGTGGTGGTGGTTTGACTGGTGGTGGTGGTGGTGGTGGAGGCGGTCTTTTCTTGGCTTCTTTGGCCTCTTCATCTCTCTTTGCCTCTTCCTCCAACAATTTTCCAACTTCTCCAACACGCTTTTTACACTCTTCCCCTGCGGTATGTGGTGTAAGTGCAATTACTAATAAGAATAATAATGTTTACATTGAGGCATGTAAGTGAAAAATATTAAAGTGTGAGAAAGTTTTTTGTTGTATTTAATGATTTAGAAAAGGCATATGGTAGTGTGGATTGGGGAGAAATAAGGCAGATGTTGCAAATGTATGAAACAGGTGGTAGGTTACTTAGAGTAGTTAAGAGTTCTTATGACGATGGTGGCATTTATGCATCAGCGATTTCGCCTACTTTGAGTCCTATTTTGAGCCAATTCCACTGTTCCAGTCGACAAAACCCATAGCTGTTTAGCTAGAACTCCTCCTATTTTACTGAATGAGCACAAGAAACTGCCCATTTACCTATTTCAACTACCCAATAAAGTGATCAGAAATTACTAATTTGGCCAATTTCACAAAATTCAAGAAAGGCCAATTTCAAAATAGAGCCCAGAATAAATAATGCAGACATTCCTGGCACTAAAATAACATTTTCTCTGTTCATTAGTCACGTCTCCAGGCCCCTTTCATATTGCGCTTGCTTTTCATTTTGAATTTTTATTCACATAAAAAATAGAAGATTTACTGTTACTCAGAATACTGCATAATGGTAATTATTGTATAAAAAATGTCAGTGCATTTGTGAGTGCATATTAGACTAGCCAGTTGACATGTATTGGATCCATGACATATTTTGTTTACTCTTGAACATCATGAAAAATCTAACATTTCCACTACCTTGAGCTCAATTTCAAGCTACTTTTTGTCTGTAAACCATTCATAATTATGTCTATTTCTGTAACATACCTTCCATTCTATCAAATGAGACCAAGAAACTACGAACACAACCATAAAAACCATATGAAAATACACATCAAATTTGCTGTTTTACACCAAAAACAGTTTTTTTTCTTATCATACACTAAATCCTGCAGCGTGCTGCAGGATTTTCTTTTACTGCACACACTGACCACAAAGACCCATTCTCTCATATGTAAGTCTACTAGCTTTCTCCCACAATACTGGAAGCCGCTAGAATTTTGGCGTAGTATTACGGGACAAACCCGGGCTTCAGAGCCAAAATATTACGTGGCTGACCCCGATAGGGTTAATTCCTTGCTGTGGGTAGGACCAGCAAAAATTATTATATACTGAGTAATCAAGAATACAGAAATACCTTGCATAGAATGGTTCTGAAAAGTACAGGTTTTGATAGAATTTTTTTTTTTCAACAAACCGGTCATTATCCTACCGAGGCAAGGTGACCTAAAAGGAAAATCGCAAGTTTCTCTTTTAAAATTTGGTAATTTATACAGCAGAAGTGGTTACTAGCTCCTTGCTTTCAGCATTTTGGTCACCTCTTATGACACGCATGGCTTATTGAGGAAGAATTCTTTACTACTTCCCTCATGGAGATAGCAGGAAATAAAGAAGAACAAGAACTATTAACCCTTTCAAGGTCTGTGCCATAGATCTACGGCTTTATGTTCAGGGTCCAAACCGTAGATCTGCGCCATGAGCTCAGCTCACTCTGATAAGCTTGGAGCAGTAAATTTTGGCCTAGATATGAGAGAATACATCTATGTGGTATGTGTGCACCACATAAAACAACTCCTGCAGCCCACAATGCATAATGAGAAAAAACCGAGACCATAATTTTTGATTAAAACAGCGACTTTGCAGTGTTTTTTATGTTTCTTATAGTTGTATTTGTGATTTCTTGGTTTCATTTGATAGAATGGAAGATATATTATAGAAATAGAGATGATTTTAATTGGTTTAAGTACTGGAAATGGCTTGAAACTGAGCTCAAAGTAGCAGAAATGTTAAATTTTTGCCGATGTTCAATTTTGTTGTTGAAACAGTCGACTTGGTGATTTCTTGTGCTCAACTGATAGAATAGAAGTAATACTAGTGAAATAGCTAAGAATTTAGTTGACTGGAATACTGTAATTGCCCTAAAATGGGAGTCAAAGTCGGCAAAATCGCTGATGCGTAAATATCGCCAACACATCAAAATTCGCAAGAGCATAATTTCGTCAATTTTCCATTAAATTTCGTACTTTTTGTTTTATTAC
Source organism: Cherax quadricarinatus (assembly GCF_038502225.1). NCBI lineage: Eukaryota > Metazoa > Arthropoda > Malacostraca > Decapoda > Parastacidae > Cherax > Cherax quadricarinatus. Next base: position 41,117,115 of record NC_091299.1, on the reverse strand, counting down.
CTTCAGAAAAAGATTCTCTACCATTTCCTAAGAAAAAATAACAAAATTATTTTTTGAAAATTCATGGGCCCTGGTGCACACTTTGAAATTTGGCCTCTGGACCCTGAAAGGGTTAAGAAAATAAATGAAAACCCAGATGGGTGTGTATGCTTGTACATGCAAGTGTAGTGTGACCTAAGTACAGTATAAGCAGAAATGGCAACATATACCTGTTATCCCACGTGTTTATGAGACAGAAAAAAAAGACACCAGCAATCCTACCATCATGTAAAACAATTGCAGGTTTCTGTTTCACATTCAACTGGTACCTCCATGGGTGGTTGCTGTCTACCAACCTACTACCTAGGGTTTCAATATAATACAGTTTTAAATTTAACAATACAGTGGAACCCCGAATATCGGCCACTGTGTTTATTGGCTGATTCGTATTTAGGCCAGTGTTTGGGCCAAAATTTTGCTCCGTATTTCGGCCGGCGCCTTGTAAATTGGCTGTACTATACGCGTCAGCCCACCTCCGACCGGGATACCACTGCGGAGGTGAGTCAGTCTGTCTCTCGGTGAATGAGCATATACTCCGTGCATTCATCCAAACATTACCATAAAATCCATTGGTTTTTGTGCTTGTTTATTAAGTGTAACTATGAAATAAGCCACCATGGGCCTAAAGAAAGTTCAGAGTGTCAGCCATTTGGTAAAGAAAGTGAGAAACATGATGGAATTTAAGAAAGAAGTTATTGAAAAATATGAGAGTGGTGTTTGAGTGCTAGAACTTGCCAGGATGTATGGGAAATCCAAATCATCACTTCTATCCTGGCAAAGAAAGAACAAATCAAGGAAGCTGATGTGGCAAAAGGGGTAAACATATTACCGACAAAGAGATCACAAACAATGAAAGATGTGGAGAAGTTGTTTTTGTTGTGGATCAGTGAAAAACAGTTATCAGGAGATAGTGTTTCAGAGATGATCATTTGTGAAAAGGCAAGGCATGTGGATCTCGTAAAGAAAATGCCTGGAACTAGTGCTGCTGTTAGTGACTTTAAGGCCAGCAGAGGCTGGGCTGACAGATTTAAGAAGCATAGTGGCATACACAGTGCTGTAAGGCATGGTGAAGCTGCAAGTTCAGACAAACATACGGCTGAAAAAGTTGTGCAGGAATTCAAGGGGTACATAGAGACTGAAGAATTCCAACCCCAACAAGTGTTCAACTGTGACGAAACGGGCCTCTTATGGAAGAAAATGCCAAAGAGGACCTGCATCACGGAGGAGGAAAAGGTACTGCCAAGACACAAACCTATGAAGGATAGGCTAACTCTTTTGTTCTGTGCTAATGCTAGTAGGGATTTTAAAGTGAAGCCTTTATTGGTATTATCACTCAGAAAACCCCAGTGTTCAAGAAAAATAATGTCGTCAAGAGTAGATTATGTGTGATGTGGATGGCTAACAATAAGGCATGGGTCACAAGGCAAATTTTCATTGACTAGGACTATGAAGTGTTTGGCCCAGGTGTGAAAAAATACCCCCAGGAAAATAAATTGCCACTCAAGTGGCTTCTGGTAATGGACAATGCTCCTGCTCATCCTCCAAACTTGGCAGACCAATTGTCTAGGGATTTCAGTTTTATAACAGTGAAGTTACTGCCTCCTAACACCACTCCTCTCATCCAGCCTATGGACCAGCAGGTCATTTCTAACTTTATAAAACTCTACACAAAAGCAGTGTTTCAAAGGTGCTTTGAAGTGGCCTCGGACACTGAATTGACCCTAAGAGATTTCTGGAGGAATCACTTCAGTAACTACAACTGCATAAGCCTTATAGGTAAGGCTTGGCAGGGAGCGACTTCCAGGATTTTGAACTCGTTTCGGAGAAAATTGTGGCCAGAATGTGTCCTCCAGACGGATTTTGAAGGGTTTGAGGCTGACCCTGACAACCCTACGCCTGTTGTGGAATCTACTGTGTCTTTGGGGAAGTCCATGGGGTTGGATGTGAGTGGCAAGGATGTGGAAAAGTTGGTGGAGGACTACAGGGAAGAGCTAACCACTGAAAAGCTTCAACACTTTCAACTGGAACAGTAACAGACCACAGCTAAGGAACTTGTTACAGAGGAGGAGGAAGAGAGAGGGAAAGAGGTGCCCTCTTCAGAGATTAAGGAGATTTGTGCATTGTGGAGTAGGGTGCAAGCTTTTGCTGAGAAATATCACCCTGACCAAGCTGAAGCAAGCCATATCTGCAACATGTTCAGTGACAAATCCTTGGTCCACTTCAGGCAAATCTTTTAGAGGCGCCAGAAACAGACCTCTCCGGACAGTTTTTTTGTGCGACAGGGGTGCATTAAAAGACAATGAAGGGAAGTAACCTAAGAGAGGGAATTGATACTTAAAGTCCTTATTTAGAGGGATTCCCCTTCCAACCAATAATCTCTCCTCTTTCCTCTCCCCTCCTCCCTGTCTTTCATACGCCAACAAAAGTCTTCGACACAGGTAAGTAATAATGATTTAAATGTTCATTTATATGTAATTGTCAGTTTTGTGTATGTAAAACTACAGTTAAACTTTACAAAATGTATCTTTTTTATTATTTTTGGGTGTCTGGAACGGATTAATTGTATTTACATTAATTCTTAACCCTCAAACTGTCCAAACGTAGATCTACGTTTACATGCGTAGCACTCCAACCTATATTTTTCTCCATTTGAAAGAATGTAAAAAAAAAAAAAAAACTTAGATCTATGTTCGGAGCTCTACGCATGTGAACGCAGATCTACGTTTGGACGGTTAAGGGATATACTGCTTCGAATTTAGGCCGACTTTCTGGAAATGTCTGCTGGTGGGTACTGGATATTGACAGGTGGTTGTGGAGGTTGTGATTGTGAAGGCTGGTGTGGTGGGTGGGTGGAGGATGGTGGCCTTTGTTGTAGATCAGCTGAGGCAGTGGCATGGGTGGCAGCATGGCCCACTGCTGGTGCCTCACGGCTGGCACCGCCACTACCACCACCAGATGCATGCACATTTTCCACCCCAACTGTAACACTATCATCTTCATTTTCACTATCTGTTCCTGTTGTACAGCCACGGGATGTACTCCTTCCCCTTGGAATAGCATATGACACACTACCAGAGTGCATATACCGTCATATATACTAACGCTTCAATGGAAAATATTCCACTTCACTATCACTACTGGAACTGTTTTCAAGAGCTTGTAGGTCATATTCACTATCACTATCATCACCATTGCTCACATCTGAGTCCTGGATATAGGAAAATAAGAGTTTCCTCTTTCTGAACGTGAACAAGACGGCCCAACACCAGAAGTGGAAGGCTGAGGGTCATCTGGGCTTTCCTCACTATTACCAGTATTATGGTCATTACTTTTGGTCACAACCTTATCAAAGCCTTGAAACTCCTCTTCACTGTCACTTCCATCTGTATTAGAACTGTCACTGGGGAACAAAAGTGTCCCAATTCACTGAGGAGTGAGGAGTTTCTTACTGCGAGGCATGGTGAGCAAGGTGTACTAAAATGGCGTTCCCACAATGCACCACTGGGTCCCAGAATTTTTCCTACTGCGTACACTGACCATGCAGATCCATTCTCTCACACCTAGGCCTACAAGCTGTTTCCTGCTTAATTTGAAGCCGCTAGAATTTATGCGTACTAGTACGGCACCAACTCTAGCGCGCAAGCTGTACTAGTACGGCACCAACCCTGAAAGGGTTAATATCAGGAAAGTTTGAGGTGAGTAAAGATATTATTACTGGGTGGTTTGATGGTAAACAGATGAATTTGCCTACTGATACCACCCAAACACCATCAACACCATCGCCTGCATTATCTTAGCCTAGCGCTGCTTAGCATTAACGAATTTTTATGATCATTTTTATATACTCATTATTTCATGCATAATAGTTTATGTGATTAATTCAATTTCAACACCACTTGTTCAATTTGTCCAGGTCTCTCTGTAAGGATTCACTCATTTTTAATGTTTATCTAGCAAGAAATTTTTACATCCTCTGCAAACATACACATGGGAGCCAGCTCCAGTCCCTGTGGCACTCTACTAGTGCATCCTCTGCAAACATACTCACAGGTGCCAGCTTCAGTTCCTGTGGCACCCTACTAGTGCATTCTCTGGGAACATACTCATGGGAGCCAGCATCAGTCACTGAGGCACTCTACAAGTGAATCCTCTGTGAACATACTCAGGGGAGCCAGCTTCAGTCCCTGTGGCAGTATACTAGTGCATCCTCTGTGAACATACTCATGAGAGCCAGCTTCAGTCCCTGTGGCACTCTACTAGTGCATCCTCTGTGAACATACTCATGGGAGACAGCTTCAGTCCCTGTGGCACCCTACTAGTGCATTCTCTGTCAACATACTCATGGGAGCCAGCTTCACTTCCTGTGGCACCCTACTAGTGCATTCTCTGTCAACATACTCATGGGAGCCAGCTTCAGTCCCTGTGGCACTCTACTAGTGCATCCTCTACAAACATACTCATGGGAGCCAGCTTCAGTCCCTGTGGCACTCTACTAGTGCATCCTCTGTGAACATACTCATGGGAGACAGCTTCAGTTCCTGTGGCACCCTACTAGTGTATCCTCTGCAAACATACTCATGGGAGGCAGCTTCAGTCCCTGTGGCACCCTACCAGTGTATCCTCTGCAAACATACTCATGGGAGCCAGCTTCAGCTCCAGTGGCACTCTACTACTAAATCCTCTACAAATATACTCATGGCAGTGAGCTTCAGTCCTTGTAGCACTGAAGCCATGATTATGTTATGCAAACATAATCACAGGAGCCAGCTCCAGTCCCTGTGGCACCCTACTAATGCATCCTCTGCGAATATACTCTTCGAAGCCAGCTTCAGTCCCTGTGGCACCTAACTAGTGCACCCTCTGCAAACATACTCATGGGAGCCAGGTTCAGTCCCTGTGGCACCCTACTAGTGCATCCTCTGCAAACATACTCATGGGAGCCAGCTTCAATCCCTGTGGCACCCTACTGGTGCATCCTCTGCAAATATACTCATGGGAGCCAGCTCCAGTCCCTGTGGCACCCTACTAGTGCATCCTCTGTGAACATATTCATGGGAGCCAGGTTCAGTCCCTGTGGCACCCTACTAGTGCATCCTCTGTGAATATACTCATGGGAGCCAGCTCCAATCCCTGTGGCACCCTACCAGTGCATCCTCTGTGAACAGACTCATGGAAGCCAGCTACAGTCCCTGTGGCACCCTACTAGTGCATCCACTGTGAACATACTCATGGGAGCCAGCTCCAGTCCCTGTGGCATTCTATTAGTGCATCCTGTGCAAACACTCATGGGAGCCAGCTCCAGTCACTGTGGCACTTTACTAGTGTATCCTCTGCAAACATACTCATGGGAGCCAGCTCCAGTCACTGTGGCACTTTACTAGTGTATCCTCTGCAAACATACTCATGGGAGCCAGCTCCAGTCACTGTGGCACTCTACTAGTGCATCCTCTGCTGCAAACATACTCATGGGAGCCACCTTCAGTCCCTATGGCACTCTACCAGTGCATCCTCTGCAATCATACTCATGGGAACTAGCTTCAGTAACTGTGGCACTATACTAGTGTATCCTCTGTGAACATACTGAAGGGAGCCAGCTTCAGTCACTGCACTACCCTACTAGTGCATCCTCTATGGACATACTCATGAGAGCCAGCTTCAGTCTCTGTGGCACCCTACTAGTGCATCCTCTGCAAAAATACTCATGGGAGCCACCTTCACCACCTGTGGCACCCTACTAGTGCATCCTCTGCAAACATATTTATGGGAGTCAGCTTCAGTCCCTGTGGCACTCTACTAGTGCATCCTCTGTGAACATACTCATGGGAGCCAGTTTCACTACCTGTGGCACACTACTAGTGCATCATCTGTGAACATACTCATGGGAGCCAGCTTCAGTCCCTGTGGCATTCTACTAGTGCATCCTCTGCAAACATACTCATGGGATCCAGCTTCAGTAACTGTGGCACTCTACTAGTGCATCCTCTGAAAAGTTACTCATGGGAGCCAGCTTCAGTAACTGTGGCACTCTACTAGTGCATCCTCTGTGAACATACTCGTGGGTGCCAGCTTCAGTATCTGTGGCACCCTACTAGTCATGGGTGCCAGCTTCAGTAACTGTGGCACTCTACTAGTGATTTGTGCCAGTTTCAGTAAATGTGGCACTCTACTAGTGCATCTTCTGTGAACATACTCATGGGTGCCAGCTTCAGTAAGTGTGGCACTCTACTAGTCATGGGTGCCAGCTTCAGCAAGTGTGGCACTCTACTAGTGCATCCTCTGTGAACATACTCATGGGTGCCAGCTTCAGTAACTGTGGCACTCTACTAGTCATGGGTGCCAGCTTCAGCAAGTGTGGCACCCTACTAGTGCATCCTCTGTGAACATACTCATGGGTGCCAGCTTCAGTAACTGTGGCACTCTACTAGTCATGGGTGCCAGCTTCAGTAACTGTACCACTCTACTAGTTGTAGGTGCCAGCTCCAGTAACTGTGGCACTCTACTAGTCATGAGTGCCAGCTCCAGTAACTGTGGCACTCTACTAGTCATGAGTGCCAGCTCCAGTAACTGTGGCACTCTACTAGTCATGAGTGCCAGCTCCAGTAACTGTGGCACTCTACTAGTCACACTACTTCATGACAACATTTTACCTCTTATCACTCTTAACACTGCAAATAAGAAACGTCTCATTATTATAGTGATGTTGAAGAATACCTGAAGGAGGCTTCCTGGGGTCAACATCCCCAGGGCTTAGTCCCAGACCAGGTCTCTGGGTAGATCAATGACTGACCAATTAGGTTGTCACTTCTAGCTGCATGCAACCCAATGTATTAACTACAGTTTGGTTGCTCTCTAACTCACTCACTCTCTTTCTCTCTTCACCCCCTCTCTCTCTCTTTCCCCCCTCTCTCTCTCTCTCTTCCCCCCCTCTCTCTCTCTCTCTCTCTCTCTCTCTAAGACAATGAAAAAATTAATCATTCCAGAGAACAGAATTACTAATGAAATGTTTGCAGTAACAACACAAGAGTTAATTCCTGAGCTGAAGTATGTACAAGCTCAACTGAATAACAAAAAGATCATACCAAAAGGATCCAGGAAGACCTGTAGAACCTTCCCCATAAGAGTAGCATTGTTAAGCTTCTTGACACAATGTCTGGCAGACTCTGGCTCTTCAAAGACCAGCCTCGCCACTCCCAGATGCTTCCGGGAAAGTTCGTGGTTGTAGATGACAAGTTGCTGTATAGAACCACACTGGTGCTTATTAACCTATAACAATAACACACACAATTAATAACACTAAACTCTTAGCATAATAATAAATAATAATAATAATATTAATAATAATAATAATAATAATAATAGTTACTTCTCTGAGCCATACAAATAATGTAGATAAATGTATTAGTACATACAATAGTAGGCACAAAACAAAGTCAGTGATTATGCAATGCGTACTGGAAAAGTAATCATAAGGCTTACGTGTTACTTAACCCTTAAACTGTCTAAATGTAAATATACATTTGCTCGCGTAGCGTGCTGAATGTAGATGAATGTTTTATTTTTCATTCCTTCAAAAATTGAGGCGATAGGCCTGAGTCGCCTAGACACGAGAGAATGGGTCTTAACACTCGGTGTGCACAGTATTAAAAAAATCTGGGACCACTTAGTACCTTGTGGGAGCAACAGTTCAATTGAGGGCCAGCTAGAGCAAATAGCATGGCAAGAAGAGGCCAAATTTCAAAGTGTGCACCAGTGTCCAAGAATTTTCAAAAAATAATTTTTTTTTATGAAATGGTAGAGAATCTTTTTCTGAAGGTAATAAAACAAAAAGTACGAAATTTGATGGAAAATTGACGAAATTATGCTCTCGTGAATTTTGATGTGTCAGCGATATTTATGCATCGGCGATTTTGCGGACTTTCACTCCCATTTTAGGCCAATTACATTATTCCAGTCGACCAAATTCTTAGCTATTTCACTAGTATTACTTCTATTCTATCGACTGAGCACAAGAATTCGCCAAGTCAACTGTTTCGGCTACAAAATAAAGTTATCGGAAATTAGTAATTTGGCCAATTTAATGCAAAGTTCAAAATACTCCAATTTCAAAATAGGGTTCAGAATAAACAATGCAGGCATTCCTGGCACTAAACTAACATTTCCTCTGTTCATTAGTTACATTTTCAGGCTTTACTAATGAATTCCATTTTGATTTTTTATTCAAACCAAAAAATAGAAGATTTACTGTTATGCAATATTGTAATAATTGTATAAATAATATCACCACATTTGTGAACGTATATCAGACCCACCAGCAGGTGTGTATTAGACGTATGAGGTCATTTGTTTACTCTTGAACATCGGCAAAAATTTAACATTTCCGCTACTTTGAGCTCAGTTTCAAGCCATTTCCAGTACTAAAACCAATCAAAATCACCTCTATTTCTGTAAGATGTCTTCCATTCCATGAAATGAGACCAAGACATTGCAAATACAGTGGACCCTCGAGTTTCGGCGGCATCAACTTTTGTGAAATCCGACTTTTGGCAAGTTTTTCAGCAAAATCTGGCCTCACGGTTCGTGATTAGACTCGTGATTCGGCGACTGTCCGGTACCCATCCACCCGTCACCGCGCACACAAAGCCAGTCTCCCATGCCATTCACGCTCAGTGTGCCATTGTTTACCAACACGTGACCATCACCCTGCGGGTTCATACATAATAATCCATTGTTTTTTGTGATTGCAACTGCTAAATAAGTCACCATGGGCCCAAGGAAAGCTAGTGCAAGCCCTTTGGTAAAGAAAGTGAGGGACAAGATTGAATTCAAGAAGGAAATCATTGAAAAATATGAGAGTGGAGTGCGTGTTACAGAGCTTGCCAGGATGTATGGCAAACCCCATTCAACCATCACTTCGATCGTGGTGAAAGGAAAGGAAATAAAGTGTGTTGTTGCAAAAGGGGTAGACATGCTGACAAAAAGGAGATCATAAATCCTCGAAAAAGTGGAGAGGTTATTGTTGTTGTGGATTACCGGAAAACAGTTAGCAGGAGATAGTGTTACGCAGTCGATAATATGTGAAAAGGCTTGCAACAAGTGGTGATGCTTGTAATTTTAAGGCCAGCAAAGGTTGGTTTGAGAGATTTAAGAAGCGTAGTGGCATTCACAGTGTGATAAGGCATGGTGAGGCTGCCAGTTCTGACAAAATTGCAGCTGAGAAGTTTGTACAGGAGTTTAAGGGTAGACTCTGGGCAATTTTCCGCGCGCGCTCAACCAAAAATCGAAAAATTATGGAAACTGAGTTATATATACCGAAAAATAGCTTAACTCTTTGGCAACACAATGGTACAAGAATCAATGTTCTAAGACGTTTCTACAAGAAATTATAGTCATTTATATCAGGTATGGTAACGACGATGTAGGTAGCGCGTCTGTTCTCAACCCATGTATTTTTTGGAATTTTTTCCTTGTTTTTTATTGCTTTTTCTTTGCATTATTCTTTCTAATATAATAATTGATTATTTGGCATCATATAAGAGTAAGTGGAGCTTATCAATAGACGTCTAGCCTATCAGGAAGCACCTGGGTACACTCGGCAATGCTCCCCCTCCAGATGGTGCCAGGTGAAATCACTTCATTATTACGTTTATATCAGCTTATATATCAACTATACGGCTTATTTATCTATCAGAATTGATCTAATATATAATAAACACTATAAATAACAAACAAACATGTTATATACTCTAGACTGAATAAAATAGGCCATAATATAGCGAGAGTCCACCAGCAATATTTCGATATAAATGTGTTACTCCTCATCTCCTTGTTCTATTGTTTGGTATGTGAGTGATAGAAAACGGTGTTTTGAAGAGGATAACTGCACTAGAACATCAGTTTACTAAGAAATACACCAAAAAAAACCCGATTTCCGCGCAAAAAAAATTTTTTTTGAGACGGTAGGCCTGCCAACGTTTTCTAGGCCTATATCTCGGAAGTAACTTTTTCACATATTTCGCTAAAGTACACCATTATTAATGATTGTATTGAAATGATTTTCACTGACAATATAAAACAAAGTGTGTTTGAAAATGTGATGATTCTTTTTTTGGAATACAGTGGACCCCCGCATACCGTTGGCATCACATAACGTTTAATCCGCATACCGATACATTTTATCACTAAAATTTTGCCTCGCATACCGCTTAAAAACCCGCTCACCGCTGTTCGTCCGAGACGCGTCCAATGTGCGCCCTCAGCCAGCCTCACATGTGTCGCCGGTGGCATTGTTTACCAGCCAGCCTCCGCGGTAACATCCAAGCATACAATCGGAATATTTCGTATTATTACAGTGTTTTCGGTGCTTTTTCTGGAAAATAAGTGACCATGGGCCCCAAGAAAGCTTCTAGTGCCAACCCTACAGCAATAAGGGTGAGAATTCCAATAGAGATGAAGAAAGAGATCATTGATAAGTATGAAAGTGGAGTGCGTATCGCCGACCTGGCCAGGTTGTACAAGAAACCCCAATCAACCATCGCTACTATTGTGGGCACCAGAAAGGCAATCAAGGAAGCTGTTCTTGCCAAAGGTTTAACTGTGTTTTCGAAACAAAGATCACAAGTGATGGAAGATGTTGAGAGACTCTTATTGGAGTGGATAAATGAAAAACAGCTAGCAGGAGATAGCGTCTCTCAAGCGATCATAAGCGAAAAGGCTAGGAAGTTGCATGAGGATTTAATTAAAAAAATGCCTGCAACTAGTGATGATGTGAGTGAATTTAAGGAGTGCCTCCGGCAAAAAAATGTAGCTTTTTTGTTTACCGTCCGATTTCCTCCAGTTTTGGTGCACAAGACAAAGTGTTTTCACTCATTCTTGAAAATATTTATCAAAAATATACCTCAAACGACAACTGAGAAAAGACTGAAAAAGACTGATTTTCTGAAAAATGTCCTTGTCTCAAAAATCATTCCTATATGGGACATCGTAAGGTTGTTTGGACACTTGGTGCCGAGAGAGCAATGCTTAAACTAATTTTAGGCAACGCCTTTTCTCTAAATAACGTATCTTTATATAAAAAAAAAAAAATTTTTTTTTAGTTCCTGGAATACTGCAAAAAATCTGCCCTTTACTCCCACATAACTCCGAAAGTATTTGAATATTTCCAAAATTACCTTTAACAAAATTAGAGAAACCATTATTCTACAATTTCTGTGAATATTATTCCATTTAATTAAGTAATAAATGCAGAAATAGCAACTGTAGAGGAATAAGTTACTTCCGAGATATAGGCCTAGAACGCCGGCCGGCCCACCGTCTCAAAAAAAAAAGTTTTTTTTCGCGAAAATCGCGTTTGTTTGGGTGTATTTCTTAGTAAACTGATGTTCTAGTGCAGTTATCCTCTTCAAAACACCGTTTTCTCTTACTCAGAGACCAAAGAATACGACACGGAGACGACATGGAGAGCAGTAACTCAATATTTATCGAAATATTCCCGATAATCTTTCGCCATATTATGGTCTATTTTTTTCAGTCTAGAGTATATAACATGTTTGTATGTTATTTAGAGTGTTTATTATATCATATTAGAACAATTCTGATAGATAAATAAGCTGTAGAGTTGATATATAAGCTGATATAAGCGTAATAATGAAGTGATTTCTCCTGGCGCGGCAACCCTTCCGCGCATTATGATATGATTAATGACTGTTGCTCAATCTAGGGATAAGCTCCGCCTTCAGTTTTATGATGCCAAGTACTCAGTTATTATATTAGAAAGTATAATGCAAGAAAAAGCGATAAAAAACAAGGAAAAATTTCCAAAATATATATGGGCTGTGAGCAGACTCGCTACCAATATCACCGTCACCTTACCTCATATAAATGACTGTAATTTCTTGTAGAAACGTCGTAGAACATTCATTCTGGTACCATTGTGTTGCCAAAGAGTTGAGCTATTTTTCAGTATATATAACTCACTATCCATATTTTTCCGATATTTCGGTGAGCGCGCGCGGAAATTTGCCGGAGGCACTCCTTAAGGCCAGCAAAGGTTGGTTTGAGAGATTTAAGAAGCGTAGTGGCATACATAGTGTGATAAGGCATGGTGAGGCTGCCAGTTCGGACCACAAAGCGGCTGAAAAATATGTGCATGAATTCAAGGAGTACATAGAGGCTGAAGGACTGAAACCTGAACAAGTGTTTAATTGTGATGAAACAGGCCTGTTTTGGAAGAAAATGCCAAGCAGGACCTACATTACTCAGGAGGAAAAGGCACTCCCAGGACATAAGCCTATGAAAGACAGGCTTACTTTGTTGATGTGTTCCAATGCTACTGGTGATTGCAAAGTTAAGCCTTTATTAGTGTATCACTCTGAAACTCCCAGACCGTTCAGGCAAAAGAATGTCCTCAAGGAGAATTTGTGTGTGCTGTGGAGGGCAAACAGTAAGGCATGGGTCACTAGGGACTTTTTCTATAACTGGTTACACCATGCATTTGCCCCCAATGTGAAAGATTACCTAACTGAAAAGAAATTAGAACTTAAGTGCCTCCTGGTGTTAGACAATTCCCCTGGTCATCCTACAGACGTGGCAGAGTGACTTTATGGGGACATGAAATTCATTAAGGTGAAGTTTTTGCCTCCTAATACCACTCCTCTCCTGCAGCCCATGGACCAGCAGGTTATTGCAAACTTCAAAAAACTGTACACAAAAGCTCTGTTTGAAAGGTGCTTTGTAGTGACCTCAGAAACTCAACTGACTCTAAGAGAGTTTTGGAGAGAGCACTTTAATATCCTCAATTGTGTAAACCTTATAGGTAAGGCTTGGGAGGGAGTGACTAAGAAGACCTTGAACTCTGCTTGGAAGAAACTGTGGCCAGAATGTGTAGACAAAAGGGATTTTGAAGGGTTTGAGGCTAACCCTGAGAGGATTATGCCAGTTGAGGAATCCATTGTGGCATTGGGAAAGTCCTTGGGGTTGGAGGTTAGTGGGGAGGATGTGGAAGAGTTGGTGGAGGAGGACAATGAAGAACTAACCACTGATGAGCTGATAGATCAACTTCAACAGCAAGAGGTCAGACCTGAGGAAACTGGTTCAGAGGAGGGGAGAGAGAAATTGAAGAAGTTGCCTACTACAAAGATTAAGGAAATCTGTGCAAAGCGGCTTGAAGTGCAAACCTTCATGGATGAAAATCACCCTCACACAGCTATTGCAAGCCGTGTTGGCAACCTGTACACTGACAATGTTGTGAAACACTTTAGGGAAGTCATAAAGGAACGAGAGGTACAGGCCACTATGGACAGATATGTTGTGCGAAAGAAGTCCAGTGACTCTGAAGCTGGTCCTAGTGGCATTAAAAGAAGAAGGGAAGTAACCCCAGAAAAGGACTCGACACCTCAAGTCTTAATGGAAGGGGATTCCCCTTCTAAACACTAACACTCTCTCTCCCCTCCTCCCATCCCATCAATCATCACCAGATCTTCAATAAAAGTAAGTGTCATGTAATTGTGCATGCCTTTTTCAGTTTGTGTGTATTAAAATTAACATTTCATGTGGTAAAATTTTTTTTTTTTCATACTTTTGGGTGTCTTGCACGGATTAATTTGATTTCCATTATTTCTTATGGGGAAAATTCATTCGCATACCGATCATTTCGCATAACAATGAGCCCTCTTGCACGGATTAAAATCTCTATGCGGGGGTCCACTGTATATCAAATATTTTTGATTTTGTGGGAGGTAAAAGGCAGATATTTTGGTGAATGCAAAAAAGTCTATCAAATGTATTTTTTTTTTCCATGATAATAAGATATATTAGATGAAACATGTGCATCCCGAATTAGTGTCAGATGTATTCTAACGGTTGGGATTGTCGGAAGTGCCACTCGAAGTGCCATTTTGTCATACTTTGCTGCCATATATGAAGTCACTAAAATATTTTTTTTCTCTGTTGTTTTTTGGCCAATCATACTGAAACTTTGTCACATTCTTCTACATATGAACCTCTAAATGTACACCAAAAATAAAAAAAATTGGTTGAAAAATAAAAGAGTTGGCCGAAATCAGGAAGTCTACCCTTAAGGAGTGCATAGACACTGGAGATTTCAAACCCCAACAAGTGTTTAATTGTGACAAAACAGGTCTCTTTTGGAAGAAAATGCCAAAGAGGACCTATATCACGCAGGAGGAAACGGCACTCCCAGGACACAAGCCTATGAAGGATAGGCTTACTCTCATGTTTTGTAGTAATGCTAGTGGGGATTTTAAAGTGAAGCCTTTACTGGTGTATCACTCTGAAAATCCCAGAGTGTTCGAGAAAAACAGTGTCGCCAAGAGTAATTTGTGTGTGATGTGGAAGGCTACAGTAAGGCATGGGTCACGAGGGATATTTTCCAAGACTGGTTTAATGAAGTGTTTGGCCCAAGTGTGAAGAAATACCTCCTGGAAAATAAACTGTCACTCATGTGCCTCCTGGTAATGGACAATGCTCCTGCTCATCCTCCAGACTTGGAAGAGCAAATAGTGGAGGAGTTTAGTTTCATCACGGTGAAGTTCTTGTCCCCTAATACAACTCCTCTCCTTCAGCCCATGGACCAGCAGGTCATTTCAAACTTCAAAAAACTCTACACAAAAGCAGTGTTTCAAAAGTGCTTTTGAGTGACCTCAGACACAGAATTGACCCTAATAGAGTTCTGGAAAGATCACTTTAATATCCTCCATTGCATAAACCTTATAGGTAAGTCTTGGGAGGGAGTGACTTCCAGGACTTTGAACTCTGCTTGGAGAAAATTGTGGCCAGAATGTGTAGAAGAGAGGGATTTTGAAGGGTTTGGGGCTGACCCTAAGGAGCCTATGCCAGTTGTGGAATCTACTGTGGCACTGGGGATGTCCCTGGGGTTGGAGGTGAGTGGTGAGGATGTGGAAGAGTTGGTGGAGGACCACAGGGAAGAGCTAACCACTGAAGAGCTGCAAGAGCTTCATCTGCAACAGAAGAGATCACAGCTCAGGAAACTGCTGCAGAGGAGGAGGAGGAGGAGGAGGAGGAAGAGAGATGGAGGAAGGTGCCTTCTTCAAAGATTAAGAACATTTTCGACATTCAGATTATGCTGCATAGTTCTGGTCACCGTATTACAGAGTGGATATAAATGCACTGGAAAACGCACAAAGGAGGATGACAAAGTTGATCCAATGTATCAGAAATCTTCCCTATGAGGATAGGGTGAGGGCCCTGAATCTGCACTCTCTAGAAAGGCATAGAATTAGGAGGGATATGACTGAGGTGTATAAATTGAAAACAAGAATAAATAAAGGGGGATGTAAATAGCCTAGACAGGACTCGCAGCAATGGTTTTAAGGTGGAAAAATTCAGATTCAAGAAGGATATAGGAAAGCACTGGTTTAGTAACAGAGTTGAGGATGAGTGGAACAAACTCCCGAATACCATCATAGAAGTTAAGACATTACAGTAAGGCCCCGCTTCTCGGCGTTTCGTCTTACTGTGTTCTGCTAATACGGCGCTCTCAAAGTATGACCAAAACTTTCTATACAGCAAGTGGTCTTTCAAATACAGTGTGTGCCACATGGTTTGTTTACATTCTCCATGAGCACATCTCTATTATGTAATAATAATCACTCTTTTTATTATTATTATCACACTGGCCGATTCCCACCAAGGCAGGGTGGCCCGAAAAAGAAAAACTTTCACCATCAGTCACTCCATCACTGTCTTGCCAGAAGGGTGCTTTACACTACAGTTTTTAAACTGCAACATTAACACCCCTCCTTCAGAGTGCAGGCACTGTACTTCCCATCTCCAGGACTCAAGTCCGGCCTGCCGGTTTCCCTGAATCCCTTCATAAATGTTACTTTGCTCACACTCCAACAGCACGTCAAGTATTAAAAACCATTTGTCTCCATTCACTCCTATCAAACACGCTCACGCATGCCTGCTGGAAGTCCAAGCCCCTCGCACACAAAACCTCCTTTACCCCCTCCCTCCAACCTTTCCTAGGCCGACCCCTACCCCGCCTTCCTTCCACTACAGACTGATACACTCTTGAAGTCATTCTGTTTCGCTCCATTCTCTCTACATGTCCGAACCACCTCAACAACCCCTCCTCAGCCCTCTGGACAACAGTTTTGGTAATCCCGCACCTCCTCCTAACTTCCAAACTACGAATTCTCTGCATTATATTCACACCACACATTGCCCTCAGACATGACATCTCCACTGCCTCCAGCCTTCTCCTCGCTGCAACATTCATCACCCACGCTTCACACCCATATAAGAGCGTTGGTAAAACTATACTCTCATACATTCCCCTCTTTGCCTCCAAGGACAAATTTCTTTGTCTCCACAGACTCCTAAGTGCACCACTCACTCTTTTTCCCTCATCAATTCTATGATTCACCTCATCTTTCATAGACCCATCCGCTGACACGTCCACTCCCAAATATCTGAATACATTCACCTCCTCCATACTCTCTCCCTCCAATCTGATATTCAATCTTTCATCACCTAATCTTTTTGTTATCCTCGTAACCTTACTCTTTCCTGTATTCACCTTTAATTTTCTTCTTTTGCACACCCTACCAAATTCATCCACTATCATGTGGGAGTTCGACACGTGGATTAGGTAAGAAATACTCACGTAGGCTGGTATTACGTATAATTACAGATAAGGTGGATAACGCCCTTACAGCCGTGACCTGCCTCCTTGCTCACTCTCGTATAACTGACTGACTGGCCGCCCGTACCCATATGTGAGAGGGTCTTTGAATAATGCCAGGTCAGCGCAATGAGTTCAGATAGTGACTCAGGCAGAGACGGTTGGTCGTGAGTCAACTGGCACAGTGGTTACTGGTAACTGGTTACTACTACTGAGACCACCAATCTCTGCAACTTCTCTTCAGAATCTCCCAAGAGCACAGTGTCATCAGCAAAGAGCAGCTGTGACAACTCCCACTTTGTGTGTGATTCTTTATCTTTTAACTCCACGCCTCTTGCCAAGACCCTCGCATTTACTTCTCTTACAACCCCATCTATAAATATATTAAACAACCACGGTGACATCACACATCCTTGTCTAAGGCCTACTTTTACTGGGAAAAAATTTCCCTCTTTCCTACATACTCTAACTTGAGCCTCACTATCCTCGTAAAAACTCTTCACTGCTTTCAGTAACCTACCTCCTACACCATACACTTGCAACATCTGCCACATTGCCCCCCTATCCACCCTGTCATACGCCTTTTCCAAATCCATAAATGCCACAAAGACCTCTTTAGCCTTATCTAAATACTGTTCACTTATATGTTTCACTGTAAACACCTGGTCCACACACCCCCTACCTTTCCTAAAGCCTCCTTGTTCATCTGCTATCCTATTCTCCGTCTTACTCTTAATTCTTTCAATAATAACTCTACCATACACTTTACCAGGTATACTCAACAGACTTATCCCCCTATAATTTTTGCACTCTCTTTTATCCCCTTTGCCTTTATACAAAGGAACTATGCATGCTCTCTGCCAATCCCTAGGTACCTTACCCTCTTCCATACATTTATTAAATAATTGCACCAACAACTCCAAAACTATATCCCCACCTGCTTTTAACATTTCTATCTTTATCCCATCAATCCCGGCTGCCTTACCCCCTTTCATTTTACCTACTGCCTCACGAACTACCCCCACACTCACAACTGGCTCTTCCTCACTCCTACAAGATGTTATTCCTCCTTGCCCTATACACGAAATCACAGCTTCCCTATCTTCATCAACATTTAACAATTCCTCAAAATATTCCCTCCATCTTCCCAATACCTCTTCCCAATACCACTCTTGGGCTCATTAAATGTCTAATTTTACGTCAATATAGACATTTTCATTAATCCATCTATGATATTTTCTTCAAAATTATATAAGAAACACGTTACACAACATATAAACATGCTGTTTATATGCTATGGAGGTGTGGTTGCAGGGTGGAGGGAAAACATTACATAATACTAATAATAATCATTCTTGGGCACATTAACCCTTTCAGGGTCTGTCCCGTAGATCTACGGCTTTACGTTCAGGGTCCAAACCGTAGATCTACGCCATGAGTTCAGCTCACTCTAATAAACAGAGAGTGGTAAATTTGAGCCTAGATATGTGAGAATACATCTATGTGGTATGTGTGCACCACATAAAACAAATCCTGCAGCACACTGTGTATAATGAGAGAAAAAAAATTGAGACACTGATTTTCGATTAAAACAGCGACTTTGCAGTGTTTTTTTGTATGTTTTTTATAGTTGTATTTGTGATTTCTTGGTCTCATTTGATAGAATGGAAGACATATTACAGAAATAGAGATGATTTTGATTGGTGTTAGCACTGGAAATGGCTTGAAACTGAGCTCAAAGTAGCGGAAATGTTAAATTTTTGCCGATGTTCAAGAGTAAACAAACGACCTCACACGTCTAATACACATCAGCTGGTGGGTCTAATATACATTCACAAATGTGGTGATTATATTTATACAATTATTACAATATTGCATAACACTAAATCTTCTATTTTTTGGTGTGAATAAAAATTCATTATGCAAATAAAAAATCAAAATGGAATTTATTTTTAAAGCCTCAAAACGTAACTAATGAACAGAGGAAATGTTAGTTTAGTGCCAGGAATACCTACATTGTTTATTCTGGACCCTATTTTGAAACTGGAATATTCTGAACTTTGTGTTAACCCTTAAATGGTCCAAACAGATCTACGTTCACATGTGTAGTGCTACAAAAGTAGATCTACTTTTTTTTACATATTTTCAAATATAACAAAAAAAATGTAGATAAAAGTTTTTTTTACACGTTTTCAAATGTAAAACAAAAAAGAAGATCTACATTTTTTTACACACTTTCAGATGTTGAAAAAACGTATATATATGTTTGGACCGTTTAACCCTTTGACTGTCGCAGGCCCCCTTTCTGAAACTGTCATTCTATGTCGCAAAATATTCGAAAAAAAAAAATTATTTTTTCTTATGAAAATGTTAAGATTATTTTTCTGAGTGTTTTAGTCCCCCCCCAAAAAAAAATTTGCCATCAGTACTTACCGAGATATAGAGCTGTGAAGTTTGCAGAAAATGAGCCGCGTATGGCAACAGCGGCAACTGCCGCTCACCAGGTAAACTTTAGTTTACTTGTATTTGAAGGTTTTTTGTTTTTTCACTATTTTATTTTTTCACATAACTTATGTGGCCTATGAGACCAAAGTAGGGTGAAATGTACATATATACACTCGTTGTATACAACACAATAAGCACACAAACATAATTATCAATATACTGTTTACAAAACTTGTTTACAAAAACAAATACAAAAAATTTTTTATTACTATTGCTCTATAATATATATACCAATGTATAGTCACCGAACATATTCCTAGAAGTTCTGCAGCTTGTGGAACTCTTTGAAACATATTTTCATACACAATGGTGTTTTACACTCCTCACACACAAAACCAGTGTGTGTGCATTTTTGTGGACTTTTTTTTTTTTTTATGTGCAAGGACAAAACACCTTGTCTGAGCAGTTTTCTGCAAAGTATTAGCAGGCAGTTGTATTATGTAGTTATCCTAGGTAAATGGTCATGTGTCATCATTCCTTCCTTCCTACTTTCCTGATGATGCAGTCTTGTGGTTCTCTCTGAGACAGAGAGCTAGACGGACAGACAGGGAGCTTGGCAGACAGACAAATAGACAGACAGAAATGTTTGTGTACCAGCAAAAACAAAGGGAGGACGATGGTCATCTAATCTTTCCTTATCAGCTGCCCCCTCCCTCCACCCTCGTTTACGCTCATCAAACGTCAGCTCTTATCAGATGTTATCTCCCCTTATCTTGTCACTGTCATGGGGTGGACTTTTTTTTTTTCTTGCTTCAAGGGAACATTATTATTATTATTATTATTATTATTATTATTATTATTATTATTATTACTTCTTCTTCTTCTTCTTCTTCTTCCTCTTCTTCTTCTTCCTCTTCTTCCTCCTCTTCTTCTTCTTCCTCTTCTTCTTCTTCCTCTTCTTCTTCCTCTTCTTCTTCCTCTTCTTCTTCTTCCTCTTCTTCTTCTTCCTCTTCTTCTTCTTCTTCTTCTTCTTCCTCTTCTTCTTCTTCCTCTTCCTCCTCCTCCTCCTCTTCTTCCTCCTCCTCCTCTTCCTCTTCATCCTCCTCCTCCTCCTCCTCCTCTTCCTCTTCCTCTTCTCCTCCTCCTCCTCCTCTTCCTCTTCTCCTCCTCCTCTTCCTCTTCATCCTCCTCCTCTTCCTCTTCATCCTCCTCCTCTTCCTCTTCATCCTCCTCCTCTTTCTCTTCATCCTCCTCCTCTTCCTCTTCATCCTCCTCCTCTTCCTCTTCATCCTCCTCCTCTTCCTCTTCATCCTCCTCCTCTTCCTCTTCATCCTTCTCCTCTTCATCCTCCTCTTCTCCTCCTCCTCTTCCTCTTTGTCCTCCTCCTCCTCCTCCTCCTCTTGTCCTCCTCCTCTTCCTCCCCCTCCTCCTCCTCCATTGCTTTTGGTCTCAAACTCCTCGAAATCATGAAATTGATCTTCACTGACACTTCCATCTGTGTTAGAGCATCACTTGGGAAGAGAAGAGTCCCAGATTTGCTGGGGAATCACATATTTCTTACCGCTAGACATGCTGAAAAGGGACAAATGAAATGGCATTCCCACAATGCACCACTGGCTCCCCGATATTTTTTATATGGTGCACACTGACCAAGGAGACCCATTCTCTCACATGTGGGCCTACCAGCTTTCTACTGCTTGATTTGAAGCCGCTAGAATTTATGTGTATAAATACATCAGAAACAGTGGTGCGTAAGATGTATATATACAGTGGACCCCCCGCATACTGTTGGCATCACATAACGTTAAATCCGCATACCGATACATTTTATCGCTAAGATTTTGCCTCGCATACCGCTAAAAAGCCCGCTCAACGCTATTCATCCGAGACGCATCTAATGTGCGGCCTGAGCCAGCCTCACATGTTCTGCCGGTGGCATTGTTTACCAGCCAGCCTCCGCGGTAACATCCAAGCATACAATCGGAACATTTCGTATTATTACAGTGTTTTTGTTGATTTTATCTGCAAAATAAGTGACCATGGGCCCCAAGAAAGCTTCTAGTGCCAACCCTACAGGAATAAGGGTGAGAATTACTATAGAGATGAAGAAAGAGATCATTGCTAAGTATGAAAGTGGAGTGCGTGTCTCCGAGCTGGCCAGGTTGTATAGTAAACCCAAATCAACCATCGCTACTATGTGTCCAACAAAACGGTAATCAAGGAAGCTGTTCTTGCCAAAGGTTCAACTGTGTTTTCGAAACAGAGATCGCAAGTGATGGAAGATGTTAAGAGACTGTTATTGGTGTGGATAAATGAAAAACAGATAGCAGGAGACAGCATCTCTCAAGTGATCATAAGTGAAAAGGCTAGGAAGTTGCATGAGGATTTAATTAAAAAAATGCCTGCAACTAGTGATGATGTGAGTGAATTTAAGGCCAGCAAAGGTTGGTTTGAGAGATTTAAGAAGCGTAGTGGCATACATAGTGTGATAAGGCATGGTGAGGCTGCCAGTTCGGACCACAAAGCAGCTGAAAAATATGTGCAGGAATTCAAGGAGTACATAGACAGTGAAGGACTGAAACCTGAACAAGTGTTTAATTGTGATGAAACAGGCCTGTTTTGGAAGAAAATGCCAAGCAGGACCTGCATTACTCAGGAGGAAAAGGCACTCCCAAGACATAAGCCTATGAAAGACAGGCTTACTCTGTTGATGTGTTCCAATGCTAGTGGTGATTGCAAAGTGAAGCCTTTATTAGTGTATCACTCAGAAACTCCCAGAGTGTTCAGGCAAAAGAATATCCTCAAGACTAATTTGTGTGTGCTGTGGAGGGCAAACAGTAAGGCATGGGTCACTAGGGACTTTTTCTATGACTGGTTACACCAAGCATTTGCCCCCAATGTGAAAGATTACCTAACTGAAAAGAAATTAGACCTTAAGTGCCTCCTGGTGTTAGACAATGCCCCTGGTCATCCTACAGACGTGGCAGAGCGACTTTATGGGGACATGAAATTCATTAAGGTGAAGTTTTTGCCTCCTAATACCACTCCTCTCCTGCAGCCCATGGACCAGCAGGTTATTGCAAACTTCAAAAAACTGTACACAAAAGCTCTGTTTGAAAGGTGCTTTGTAGTGACCTCAGAAACTCAATTGACTCTAAGAGAGTTTTGGAGAGAGCACTTTAATATCCTCAATTGTGTAAACCTTATAGGTAAGGCTTGGGAGGGAGTGACTAAGAGGACCTTGAACTCTGCTTGGAAGAAATTGTGGCCACAATGTGTAGACCAAAGGGATTTTGAAGGGTTTGAGGCTAACCCTGGGAATCCTATGCCAGTTGAGGAATCCATTGTGGCATTGGGAAAGTCCTTGGGGTTGGAGGTTAGTGGGGATGATGTGGAAGAGTTGGTGGAGGAGGACAATGAAGAACTAACCACTGATGAGCTGCTAGATCATCTTCATCAGCATGAGGCCAGACCTGAGGAAACTGCTTCAGAGGAGGGGAGAGAGAAATTGAAGAAGTTGCCTACTTCAAAGATTAAGGAAATGTGTGGAATGTGGCTTAAAGTGCAAACCTTTTTTGATGACAATCACCCTAACACAGCTATTGCAAGCCGTGCTGGTGACTATTACACTGACAATGTTGTGAACCACTTTAGGAAAGTCATAAAGGAACGGGAGGTACAGGCCTCTATGGACAGATATGTTGTGCGACAGAAGTCCAATGACTCTGAAGCTGGTCCTAGTGGCATTAACCCTTTGAGGGTTTTGGTCGTACTAGTACGTCTTACGCGTAGGGGTTTTTGACGTACTAGTACTCATAAATTCTAGCGGCCTCAAATCTAGTGGGAGAAAGCTGGTAGGCCTTCATATGAAAGAATGGGTCTATGTGATCAGTATGCACAGTCTAAAAAAAATCCTGCAGCACACAGTGCATAATGAGAAAAAAAAAACTTTGACCATTTTTTTTTAATAAATCAGCGACTTTGAGTGTATTTTCGTATGGTCTCATTTTATAGAATGGAAGACATATTACAGAAATTGAGATGATTTTGACTAGTTTTACAATGAAAGGTGCCTTGAAATTGAGCTCAAAGTAGCAGAAATGTTCGATTTTTACCAAACTTCAAAAGTAAACAAATCGTGCCAAGCGTGCAATACACGTCAACTGGTGAGTCTAATATTCTTTCACAAGTGCACCAATAATATTTATACCATTTTTTACACTAATGCAGTAGTCTGCATAACAGTAAATCTTATATTTTTTGTGAAAATAAAAATTCAAAGTGGAAAGCAAAAGAATATAAGAGGGGCCTTAAGACGTGACTAATGGCTAGAGGAAATGTCATTTTAGTGCCAGGAATGTCTTTCTTGTTTATTCTGGACCCTATTCGTAAATTGGCATCTTTTGAAATTTGTGTGAAATTGGCAAAATTGCTAAATTCTGACCACTGTACTGGATAGTTGAATTTCATAAATGGGTGGTTTCTTGCACCCATTCGATAGAAAAAATGGAGTTCTAGTGAAATATTCATGTTTTTTGTCGACTAGTACAGTGAAATTGGCCGAAAATGGGGCTCAAATTGGGCAAAAACGCCGATGCGTAAACATCGCCGAGACCGCTAACTTTGCGAGAGCATAATTCCGTAAGTTTTCTATCAAATTTCAAACTTTTGGTGTCTTTATGATCGGGAAAAGATTCTCTATCTTTTCATAAAATAATTTTTTTTTTTTTAAATTTGGCCGACCCTGAGAACGAGTTTCGGAGAGGGCCTGTTGACCCTCAAAGGGTTAAAAGAAGAAGGGAAGTAACCCCGGAAAAGGACTTGACACCTCAAGTCTTAATGGAAGGGGATTCCCCTTCTAAACCCTAAGACTCTCCTCCTCCCATCCCATCAATCATCACCAGATCTTCAATAAAGGTAAGTGTCATGTAACTGTGCATGTCTTCTTCAGTTTGTGTGTATTAAAATTAATATTTCATGTGGTAAATTTTTTTTTTCATACTTTGGGGTGTCTTGCACGGATTAATTTGATTTCCATTATTTCTTATGGGGAAAATTCATTCACATAACGATAATTTCGCATAACAATGAGCTCTCAGGAACGGATTAATATCGTTATGCGGGGGTCCACTGTACGGCGTAAACAGTCAAAGGGTTAAGGGTTAAATTGGCCAAATTACCAATTTCCGATCACTTTATTTTGTAGTTGAAACAGTTGACTTGGCGATTTCTTGTGCTCAATCGATAGAATAGAAGTAATACTAGTGAAATAGCTAAGAATTTGGTTGACTGGAATGATGTAATTGGCCTAAAATGGGAGTCAAAGTCGGCAAAATTGCCAATTCGTAAATATCGCTGACACATCAAAATTTGCGAGGGCATAATTTCATAAATTTTCCATCAAATTTCGTACTTTTTGTTTTATTACCTTCAGTAAAAGATTCTCTACCATTTCATAAGGAAAAATAACAAAATTTTTTTTCAAAAATTCTTGGACACTGGGGCACCACTTCAGATTTTGGCCTTGGACCCTGAAAGGGCTAAATATCTTATTTTATGTTAATATACACATTTTCATTATTCCATCTATTATATTTTCTTCAAAATTATATAAGAAACATATTACATAACATATAAACATTGTATGTTTATATACTAAGGAGATGTGGTAGCCAGGTGGAGGGAAAACATTACGTCACTCCCCTTAACTCCTTGACTGTCGCAATCCCAAATCCTGAAGTGTCTCCTGGTGTTGCAAAATTTCCGAAAAAAAAAAATTTCTTACGAAATGACACAGAATCTTTTTCCGATTGTAATGACACCAAAAGAATGAAATTTGATGGAAAACTGATGGACTTAGGCTCTCGCGAACTTAGCAACCTCGGCGATATTTACAAATCGGCGATTTCGCCCAATTTGAGCCCTATTTTTGGCTAATTCCATCGTTCCAGTCGACCAAACTCATAGCTATTCCTTTAGAACTCCATTTTTTCTATCGACTGAGTACAAGAAACTGCCCATTTATCAATTTCAACTACCCAATAACGTGGTCAGAAATTTGCAATTTGGCCAATTTCACAAAAATTAAAAAAATATGACAATTTCAAAATAGGGTCCAGAATGAATTACTGCAGACATTCCTGGCTCTAAAATAACATTTTCTTTGTTCATCAGTCACGTCTCCAGGTCCTTCTTGTATTACTCTTGATTTCTATTTTGAATTTTTATTCAAACAAAAAATAGAAGATTTACTGTTATGCAGACTACTGCAATATTGTAATAATTGTATAAATAATGACAACTCATTCATGACTGCATATTAGAATGGTTACTTGGACATTTATTGGAAAATAACATCATTTGTTTACTTTTGAACATCGGTAAAAATCAAACATTTCCCCTACCTTGAGCTCCTTTTCAAGGTTCTTTTCATAGTAAAACCAATCAAAATCACCTCTATTTCTATAATATGCTTTCCATTCTATCAAATGATACCAAGAAAACGAGAATACAACCATAAATACTATACGAAAATAGACCACAAATTCGGCAAATTAAAAAAAAAAAAAAAAAAACGGTCAGAGTTTTTTTTTCTCATTATGCACTGCGTGCTGTAGGATATTTTTTTATATGGTGCACACTGACCACACAGATCCATTCTCTCACACGTGGGCCTACCAGCTTTCTCCTGCTTGATTTGATGCCGCTAGAATTTGTGAGTAGTATATATACGTCAAACACGGTGGCTCGTAAGACGTATATATACAACTGAAACAGTCAAAGGGTTAATACATAACGCTTTTGTTTACAATTCTCGGCATGAATTATTATTTCTCCATTTGTTTATGATGGCATCTAAAGGTTACCTGGAGGTTACCTGGAGGTTATTCCGGGGATCAACGCCCCCGCGGCCCGGTCCATGACCAGGTAGTTGATAGAAATGATTAAACTCGGTGAACATGGTATGTTGATGGTAATAATATATCTCTGGGCCACATTGAATATCGTGTAGCTATGTAGGTGGGTGTAGGTAAGTAGCCCAAGCAAACTACATACCTACATTATTATTATAACTGATAATTATACGTATGTGTACCTGTACCTAAGTAAACTTACACTATGCTGGCATGCAGGTACACACTGAAATAACTAAGAGTGTCTTGTTAGTCGTGAAGACGCCATATTAACCCATAAACTGTCCAAACGTAGATCTACGTTCACTCGCACAGCGCTCTGAATATTTTGAAAAATAAAAAAATAAGTTTTTTTTTTTTAATTTTAAGAAGAGTGCATTTTTAGAAATGTTATAGGACAAAAAAAAATTTTTTAGGCCTAGTACTTACCGAGATATAAGCCCACAAAGTTCTTGCTAAATGATGAGGTGTCGGCAACATGGAACACTGCCACTTGCAGAAACAACAAACATTTATCATTTTTTCCAATTCTTTTCTATTTTTTGTTGTTCTCATTATGATAATAATGTTTTGTTGCAGATCTTTTGATTTCATTGCCAATTCTTGTTGAGACACAAATATTTAGTACTGAATTAGTAATCACACTGTCACAAGCACACACATTCACACTGATAGATGGATTTGCACCTGGTTCAATCACATACTATTGTTTGCATATACATGTATATACAAGGTATTTACAGGTCCCATTTATGTTTCTAAAAGTCCACCACTGTATGATACTCCAAGAAGCATGGATTCATACAGAGTGCCACCCCACATTGCTGACACATGTATCGTGTGTCTTTTCACATTTGGGGTTGCTGTGTAGTGTAAGCACAGCGGAGTAGATGGTAATGGGATCAGGCAGTGACAGTTAGGGATTATTCGGTCAGGCACTTCCCCCTCTTCTTGTGGAGTGACAGGTCGCTGTTGTGGGGTGACAGGTCGCTGTGGAGTGACAGGTATATGTGTGGTACCATGCCTTTTTGTTATCTGCTTGATAACATTGAGGGTGAATTCCACATATCGTTGTCGCTTCCCTGTCTTTATTTCATACATGTTGAAGACATTGAGCAATGCAATGTCTACAAGGTGGAAAAACACTTTTATATACCACTTATGACTCCTTCGCACACAGTCAACAAACCCTATCATCATGTCACACTTGTCGACTAGTTGCATATTGTTCGTATAGCCGATGACAGCAGCTGGCTTTACAACAGGTTCATTGTTGTACTTGCTCAGTCTGTCTGTTTGTACCATCTTGTTTCTGTGGATGGCTGACAGCAACGTCACATCCCGTTTGTTATGCCACGTCAGTGCCATGATGTTGTTGGCATGAAACGCTTGCACTGCCCTTCCACCAGTGAACCTTGGCATGTGTTTTCTACTTTTTCTTACTGTTCCACATATATCAGTACTGTTCACACACAGGAAATCAGCAAGCATAGGACTTGTATACCAACTGTCTGTGTACAATGTATGACCCTTGCCAAGGTATGGCCCCATCATCTTGCGAACAACATCACCAGAAATGCCCAACATGCGCCTGGTATCACTGAGTGTGTTTTTCCCCTGTGTAGATAATAACATCCAACACAAGACCAGTCTCATAGTCACACATTACAAAGAGTTTTATACCGAAGCATTACGTTTGCGTGGTATATATTGTTTGAATGACAGTCGTCCCTTGAACAAAATCAAGGACTCGTCAACAACAATATTCTTGAATGGATAAAAGTAGGCACTGAATTTTTGTTTGAGATACATAAACAATTCCCTGATTTTGTATAGGAGGTCATTTCGGTTTGGAGTATTCCTGTCTGAGAAGTACAACACTCGTAGCAACAGAGTGAATCTGTTGCAGGGGAGGAGGTCACGGAAGACTGGAGTACTGATGAAGTGGTCTGTGGACCAGTAGTGTGCTATATTGTTCTTATAAGTGTGAGGCATAAGCATGATTGTGCCAAGGAATAAATACATTTCAGCCACAGTTGTATCTTTCCACATGCACAGCCGTGATGATTGTGAAACATCTATGTGGTCCATTGTATACTGGTAGAACATGTTGGTCTGGGTAACACTCAGGTTCATTACTGGTTCATCAAAGTATAGTTGAAAATAGTCTGTAGACTCATTCGTGATGGGACAGTATGGCATGATGCCACTTCCACTGGCATCAAAATTGAAAGGATGTGGTGTGAATGGTGTACTTTCTGTCCATTTCCATTCATGATCAGATGGTGCAGGGTGGACCTGTGGCATGGGACGTGGGGGAGCAGGAGGGGGACAGGAGTGAAGGCAGCACATGGTTGAGAGGGTGCCAGGCGGTCCTTTGTCTGCCCACCCATTGCACCACGAGGTCCAGGCACCATGCCACCAACCTCATCTTCCTCCATCCCAGCATACTCACCTTCATGATCACTATCACTCTCACTAGCTGGGGTTTTGGACTGTGACCTGCCATGACCCTTGCCACCAACTACATATGGCACACTGCCTGAACGTAGGTTACAACACCTAAAGGTACATTTCACTGGGGAATAATGATAATCACTGTCACTTGAAGAATCCTCTATGGGCATAAAATCGATTTCATCATCGTCACTTATATCACTTTCACTATTGTCATCACCACAACGCAAGGAAAATGATAATTTTCTCTTGCGGAGTTGCCTTTGGGTAGTAACATTAGCAACCTCAGAGGTACTTGGCTGACAGTCTGGTATGGCCACACTGTCCACAATGGCCACCCCAGAGGTGATGGGCTGAGGGTCATCTGGGTTTTCATCAACAGTTTCAATAATTCCTTGAACATTAGTGGCTATATCGGTGTCAAATTCACTAACCTCACGTTCCGTTACACTTTCTGAGAATAGCAGAATGTAAATACGCCGAGGCATGAGTGAATCACGGGGGTTTCCCATGATGTTAACCTAAGATAGAGCTGAAATTAACTGGTGCTACCATGCGGTACCCCAGCATCAGCAAATTTTTTCACCCTGCACACACTTAGGGCGCAGACCCATTCTCTCGCGTCTAGGAGACTCAGGCCTATCGCGCCAAATTTGAAGGAATGAAAAATAAAACGTTGATCTACGTTCGGAGCACTATGCGTGCAAACGTAGATCTACGTTTGGACAGTTTAACCCTTTCAGGGTCCGTCCCATAGATCTACGGCTTTACGTTCAGGGTCCAAACCGTAGATCTACGCCAAAATTCTAGCAGCATCAAATTTACTGCAAGAAGACTGGTAGGCCTACATCTGAGAGAATGGGTCTGGGTGGTCAGTGTGCACACCATAGAAAAGATCTGGATGCCCGAATAGCATTGTGGGAACGCAGGCAAAGTAGCTTTGTTGATTGTGCCTGGCGGCAAGGAAGCTCTCACTCCCCACTCACTCTCCGGGCGAATTCTGACTCTCCTCTTCACAACTTACAGTTCTAAGACTAATGGAAGTGGAGATGATGACGAATTCTATGGTTTTGAACCATATTGTACCATTATGCCATATGGCACAATGGTGCCATGCCATACAATGGTATCATATGGTACAATGGTATCGTATGGTAGAGTGGTACCATATGGTACAATGTACCACATAGCACATTGTACTATATAGCACATTGTTCCATATTGTACATTATACCATATGGTACAGGGACCCTAATGGAAATAAGTCTGTCTGACTTTTTTGGGTTATCCTAGGTTCTCCAAACATATGCTGCTAAGTATGATATTCTATGTAACTTTATTTGTGTATAACTAAATAAACTTACTTATGATGCCACATGCACATGAATAAGTTTACTCAGGTGTACAGAAATACAATTACATAGATTATCATACATAGCAGCATACGTATAAAATCCTAGGATAGCCCAAAAGAGTCAGGGTGACTTATTTCCGTAGTTATCCCTGTATCTGTACCATATGGTGTCCTGTACTGTATGGTACTCTGTACCATATGGTACCCTGTGCCATATGGTACCCTGTGCCATATGGTACCCTGTACCATATGGTACCCTGCATCATATGTTATCCTGTACTGCATGGTACCCTATACCATATAATACAATGTACCATATGGTACCCTGTAACATATGATACCGTGTACCATATGGTCAATAGGTGTTGGTGGCATGAGACACCAGCCAAGACTGAGTGGCAACACAAGCTAGCTACTGACTCCCCAGTTTAGTTTCCGAGACAAAGCGCTTTGTCCTCCACCTCAAGGAACACGTCAAGTTCCTGTACACTTGTAAATGTATAATAGAACATTACTAACATACAACATTACTAACATACAATAATTGTAAACAATTATTGTAAACAAAATGAAAATATTAGTGTGTTTATTGTGTTGAATACAACAGTACCATATGGTATCATTGTACTGTATGGTACAATGTACCATATGGTACAATGAACCACACGGTATCATTGTACTGTATGGTACAATGTACCATATGGTACAATGAACCACACGGTATCATTGTACTGTATGGTACAATGTACCATATGGTACCATTGCATCATATGGTAC
Organism: Cherax quadricarinatus; assembly: GCF_038502225.1. Classification (NCBI taxonomy): domain Eukaryota; kingdom Metazoa; phylum Arthropoda; class Malacostraca; order Decapoda; family Parastacidae; genus Cherax; species Cherax quadricarinatus. Next base: position 41,086,466 of record NC_091299.1, on the reverse strand, counting down.
CATAAGGTACCATTGCACCATATGGTACCATTGTATCATATGGTACCATTGTACCAAATGGTGCCACTGTACAATATGGTACCAATGTATCATATGGTACCATTGTATCATATGGTACCATTGTATCATGTGCCATTGTGCCATATTGTACCATATGGTACCATTGTATCATATGGTGCCATTGTATGATATGGTACAATTGCACCTGATGGTACCATTGTACCATATGGTACTATATGGTACCGTTGTATTCAACACAATAACCTCACTAATATTTTCATCATTTTGTTTACAATAAACTTGTAAACAAGTTTTGTAAGCAATATAATGATAAACAAATTAGTGCAGTTATTGTGTAGAATACAATGAGTGTACACTTATACAATATACATTATACTGGTCTCACAGGCCACAAATGTTATTAGAAAAAGAAAAAATAGAAAAGAAAAAAGTATGAAAAACGTAAAATAAAAAAAAGGGATTTTGCGGAAGTCACTGATGTTGCCGCCACCCGGTCATTTTAGGTCAACTTCCCGCCGCTGTATCTCGGTAAGTACTGATCAGAAAAAAAAAAAAATTTGTCTTATTACCTTCACAAAAATATACTCCTTAACCCTTTGAGGGTCGACAGGCCCTCTCCGAAACTCGTTCTCAGGGTCAGCCAAATTAAAAAAAAAAAAAAAATTATTTTCTCTTATGAAAAGATAGAGAATCTTTCTCAGTAGTAGTAACCAGTTAGTAACCAGTGTACCGTTGACTCAACGACCAACCGTCTCTGCCTGAGTCACTATCTGAACTCATATTGCGCTGACCTGGCATTATTCAAAGACCCTCTATGGGTACGTGGGCGGCCAGCCAGTCACTCAGTGTTAGGAGTGTGAGCAAGGAGGCAGGCCACGGCTGTAAGGGCGCAACCCACCTTATTTTTTTTTTTTATTATCACACCGGCCGATTCCCACCAAGGCAGGGTGGCCCGAAAAAGAAAAACTTTCACCATCATTCACTCCATCACTGTCTTGCCAGAAGGGTGCTTTACACTACAGTTTTTAAACTGCAACATTAACACCCCTCCTTCAGAGTGCAGGCACTGTACTTCCCATCTCCAGGACTCAAGTCCGGCCTGCCGGTTTCCCTGAATCCCTTCATAAATGTTACTTTGCTCACACTCCAACAGCACGTCAAGTATTAAAAACCATTTGTCTCCATTCACTCCTATCAAACACGCTCACGCATGCCTGCTGGAAGTCCAAGCCCCTCGCACACAAAACCTCCTTTACCCCCTCCCTCCAACCCTTCCTAGGCCGACCCCTACCCCGCCTTCCTTCCACTACAGACTGATACACTCTTGAAGTCATTCTGTTTCGCTCCATTCTCTCTACATGTCCGAACCACCTCAACAACCCTTCCTCAGCCCTCTGGACAACAGTTTTGGTAATCCCGCACCTCCTCCTAACTTCCAAACTACGAATTCTCTGCATTATATTCACACCACACATTGCCCTCAGACATGACATCTCCACTGCCTCCAGCCTTCTCCTCGCTGCAACATTCATCACCCACGCTTCACACCCATATAAGAGCGTTGGTAAAACTATACTCTCATACATTCCCCTCTTTGCCTCCAAGGACAAAGTTCTTTGTCTCCACAGACTCCTAAGTGCACCACTCACTCTTTTTCCCTCATCAATTCTATGATTCACCTCATCTTTCATAGACCCATCCGCTGACACGTCCACTCCCAAATATCTGAATACGTTCACCTCCTCCATACTCTCTCCCTCCAATCTGATATTCAATCTTTCATCACCTAATCTTTTTGTTATCCTCATAACCTTACTCTTTCCTGTATTCACCTTTAATTTTCTTCTTTTGCACACCCTACCAAATTCATCCACCAATCTCTGCAACTTCTCTTCAGAATCTCCCAAGAGCACAGTGTCATCAGCAAAGAGCAGCTGTGACAACTCCCACTTTGTGTGTGATTCTTTATCTTTTAACTCCACGCCTCTTGCCAAGACCCTCGCATTTACTTCTCTTACAACCCCATCTATAAATATATTAAACAACCACGGTGACATCACACATCCTTGTCTAAGGCCTACTTTTACTGGGAAAAAATTCCCCTCTTTCCTACATACTCTAACTTGAGCCTCACTATCCTCGTAAAAACTCTTTACTGCTTTCAGTAACCTACCTCCTACACCATACACTTGCAACATCTGCCACATTGCCCCCCTATCCACCCTGTCATACGCCTTTTCCAAATCCATAAATGCCACAAAGACCTCTTTAGCCTTATCTAAATACTGTTCACTTATATGTTTCACTGTAAACACCTGGTCCACACACCCCCTACCTTTCCTAAAGCCTCCTTGTTCATCTGCTATCCTATTCTCCGTCTTACTCTTAATTCTTTCAATTATAACTCTACCATACACTTTACCAGGTACACTCAACAGACTTATCCCCCTATAATTTTTGCACTCTCTTTTATCCCCTTTGCCTTTATACAAAGGAACTATGCATGCTCTCTGCCAATCCCTAGGTACCTTACCCTCTTCCATACATTTATTAAATAATTGCACCAACCACTCCAAAACTATATCCCCACCTGCTTTTAACATTTCTATCTTTATCCCATCAATCCCGGCTGCCTTACCCCCTTTCATTTTACCTACTGCCTCACGAACTTCCCCCACACTCACAACTGACTCTTCCTCACTCCTACAAGATGTTATTCCTCCTTGCCCTATACACGAAATCACAGCTTCCCTATCTTCATCAACATTTAACAATTCCTCAAAATATTCCTTCCATCTTCCCAATACCTCTAACTCTCCATTTAATAACTCTCCTCTCCTATTTTTAACTGACAAATCCATTTGTTCTCTAGGCTTTCTTAACTTGTTAATCTCACTCCAAAACTTTTTCTTATTTTCAACAAAATTTGTTGATAACATCTCACCCACTCTCTCATTTGCTCTCTTTTTACATTGCTTCACCACTCTCTTAACTTCTCTCTTTTTCTCCATATACTCTTCCCTCCTTGCATCACTTCTACTTTGTAAAAACTTCTCATATGCTAACTTTTTCTCCCTTACTACTCTCTTTACATCATCATTCCACCAATCGCTCCTCTTCCCTCCTGCACCCACTTTCCTGTAACCACAAACTTCTGCTGAACACTCTAACACTACATTTTTAAACATACCCCATACCTCTTCGACCCCATTGCCTATGCTCTCATTAGCCCATCTATCCTCCAATAGCTGTTTATATCTTACCCTAACTGCCTCCTCTTTTAGTTTATAAACCTTTACCTCTCTCTTCCCTGATGCTTCTATTCTCCTTGTATCCCATCTACCTTTTACTCTCAGTGTAGCTACAACTAGAAAGTGATCTGATATATCTGTGGCCCCTCTATAAACATGTACATCCTGAAGTCTACTCAACAGTCTTTTATCTACCAATACATAATCCAACAAACTACTGTCATTTCGCCCTACATCATATCGTGTATACTTATTTATCCTCTTTTTCTTAAAATATGTATTACCTATAACTAAACCCCTTTCTATACAAAGTTCAATCAAAGGGCTCCCATTATCATTTACACCTGGCACCCCAAACTTACCTACCACACCCTCTCTAAAAGTTTCTCCTACTTTAGCATTCAAGTCCCCTACCACAATTACTCTCTCACTTGGTTCAAAGGCTCCTATACATTCACTTAACATCTCCCAAAATCTCTCTCTCTCCTCTGCATTCCTCTCTTCTCCAGGTGCATACACGCTTATTATGACCCACTTCTCGCATCCAACCTTTACTTTAATCCACATAATTCTTGAATTTACACATTCATATTCTCTTTTCTCCTTCCATAACTGATCATTTAACATTACTGCTACCCCTTCCTTTGCTCTAACTCTCTCAGATACTCCAGATTTAATCCCATTTATTTCCCCCCACTGAAACTCTCCTACCCCCTTCAGCTTTGTTTCGCTTAGGGCCAGGACATCCAACTTCTTTTCATTCATAACATCAGCAATCATCTGTTTCTTGTCATCCGCACTACATCCACGCACATTTAAGCAACCCAGTTTTATAAAGTTTTTCTTCTTCTCTTTTTTAGTAATTGTATACAGGAGAAGGGGTTACTAGCCCATTGCTCCCGGCATTTTAGTCGCCTCATACGACACGCATGGCTTACGGAGGAAAGATTCTTTTCCACTTCCCCATGGACAATAGAAGAAATAAAAAGAACAAGAGCTATTTAGAAAAAGGAGAAAAACCTAGATGTATGTATATATATATATATGCATGTGCGTGTCTATGAAGTGTGACCAAAGTGTAAGTAGGAGTAGCAAGATATCCCTGTTATCTTAGCGTGTTTATGAGACAGAAAAAGAAACCAGCAATCCTACCATCATGCAAAACAGTTACAGGTTTTTGTTTCACAGTCATCTGGCAGGACGGTAGTACTTCCCTGGGTGGTTGCTGTCTACCAACCTACTACCTACTATCTGTAATTATACGTACAACCAGCCTAGGTGAGTATTTCTTACCTAATCCACGTGTCGAACTCCCACATGATAAATGGGGGAGACCTCATCCACTTCACTGGATCAATCTGTTCCACCAATTGAGGAGAAAGACTTAGCTCCCACTGACTTCCCAGATGAAGTCAAGCGTTTGTTGACTCTGTTGAACAAACGTCGTAAAGCCATTGCTTTACCAGGTGAGAAGATGGGTATAACGAACTTATTGTCCCATCGTATTCCACTTGAACCTGGTACTAGACCTATCTACATACCTGCGTACAGAATGCCTCATTCACAAGTTGCTGTCGCAGAAGAATTGATCAATCAAATGCTTGATGATGGAGTTATTGCACCTAGCAATTCACCTTGGAATGCACCCTTGATACTAGTACCTAAGAAGGATGGTACTTGGCGCCCAGTGATTGACTTTAGGAAGTTAAACGCGAAAACCATTCCAGATCGCTTCCCACTTCCTGTACTGGGTGATCTTTTACGTAATATCGGAGATAACAAAGTCTTTTCAACCCTGGATTTGTTACAAGGGTTTTGGCAAGTCCCTCTTCACGAGGACAGCCAAGAGCTAACTGCATTCTCCACTCCTACAGGTCATTATCACTTCCTCCGTATGGCATTTGGATTACGATCTTCCCCTATCACGTTCTCAAGGCTCATGACTAATATCTTTAGAGGTCTCATAGGTAATGCACTTATGGTGTACTTAGATGACGTAATCGTCATGTCTAAAGACGTGGATACACACTTGAAAAGACTTGATGTAGTACTTGGTAAGCTTGAAGAAGCCAATTTAAAGATCAAACTGTCTAAATGTCAATTTTTCAGATCAGAAATTAAGTTTCTTGGTCACGTAGTCACTCCTAGAGGGGTTACGACTGACCAAAGTAAAGTAACTGCAGTACTAAATTTTCCAACTCCCAAAACTGCTGATGCCGTAAGATCCTTTGTGGGCTTAGCAGGTTTTTATAGATCTTTCATTGCCAATTTTTCTTCCATAGCTGCTCCTCTAACTGAGTTGCTTAAGAAAGATGCTCCTTTTGTTTGGACCTTCCGTCAAGAAAGAGCATTCCAAACTCTAAAAGAAAAGCTAACATCTGCTCCAATTTTGAAATTTCCAGATTTTTCTAAGCCCTTCTATCTGACAACTGATGCTAGTTCAATTGGCATAGGTGCCGTACTAGCTCAGAAGACCGATGGCAAGTACAACGCAGTTGCATTTGCTAGCCGAGTCCTTACGAAGGCTGAACGTAATTATACAGTAACTGAGCAAGAAGCTTTAGCAATAGTATGGTCTTTAAAGCACTTCCGAGACATTATTTATCAGTACTCTGTTCATGTCTTGACAGACCATGCTCCACTGATACCCTTATTCCAGAACAAACAACCTACTGGAAGGTTAGCCAGATGGACCTTGACTATCCAAGAGTTCAATCCCACCTTTGAGCATTTACCTGGCAAGTCAAATGTAGTCGCAGATGCCTTATCGCGACACGTTAGTATAGTAACTGCAGACCCTCCATTTAGTGCTGAAGATGTAAAGAATGCTCAACGAACAGATCCCATGTGGTCTGGTGTGATTCGATTCCTGCTCCAGGAAGATCTTATTCTGACTGTGAAGCCACCAGCACCCATCAGTGACTTCGTCATGAACCAAGAATTACTGTATCAAACAGCCGAGTTGGGTACTCCTAGCAGAAGAGTATACCAGTTAGTAATTCCACAGTCACTAGTGAATGTAGCCTTACAGCTAGTTCACGATGTACCAGGTGTTGCACACCCTGGTATGGATCGTTCAGTAAAACAAGCCAGATTGAAATACTTTTGGCCTCAAATGGCAACTGATATTTCTGAGTATGTTAAGAAATGTAGTGTCTGCATGCAACATAAAGGCAATGCTAATGGTCCTAATCCAATCCAAGTATATCCATCTACTAGCGAACCGTGGGAAAGAGTTGCGCTAGATTTGTTAACTAATTTCCAATGTTCCCTCCAAGGCAACAAACATCTGTGTGTTATGGTAGACCATTTCACCAGATATTGTGAGTTAGTTCCTATTGCAGATAAGACTGCCGAGACAGTAGCTAAAGCGTTTAAAGAACGCATTATCTGCAGGCATACCACCCCTAAGTCACTAGTAACAGATAATGGAGGTGAATTCTGTAATGAAATTCTTGAAAATTTGTGCACCTTGTACAAGATCTCTAAATCCACCATTGTTCCTCATCATCCTGCCAGCAATGGGTTAGCGGAACGAACCAATAAGAAAGTACTTGATGTCTTGAGAGCCACTATCAATCCCAACAGTGAAACTTGGGATGAAGTTATACCTGATGTGCAGTGTGCTATAAATTCTGCTTACAATGTTTCTATAGGTGACACTCCACATTATGCATTGTATGGTGTAGATAAACGTTTGCCTTATGAGTTGTTATATTCTAATCCGAAACCAAATTACAACCCTGATGATTTCATAGCAACTCGTACCAGCTTAGCTCAAAGTGTTTTTAGAAGAATCCGTGAAACACTTCATAAATCAACAGCAGAATTTACAAGAGTCACAAACACTCGAGCAAAGCCATCCAAAATCAAAGTAGGTTCGAGAGTTATGCTCATTAACTTTAACAAAACGTCTGCAATGCCAAAGGTTGATCAAAAGTTTGTTGGTCCTTATCGAGTAGTTGAACATATCACTGGTAATAAGTATAAGGTTAGAGAGATTAGTACTGGTCAGTATAAAGAATCGCATTTGGATCATATGAAGTTAGTATGTGATGATAATGATGTTCCAACCCAGACCAATGTGACAGACTCTGACAATCCTCCTGATCCTGTACTCTCTTCCTCTGATACTCAGTCAGACGGTCAACCTGAATGTCGTTATTCCCTACGTACACGACAGGTATTGAGAAATCCTCAAGTATCATTTGTAACTTCCAATTCAGATTTGCCTCAAATACAGCATGAGTTAGCCAATGCTACAGAGTTTGATCCTCCCAGAGATGACACCCATTCTGCATATGTCAATCTCACCCTAGCAGAGTTGGGGTTAAATGTAAATAACCTGTATAGATGAATAATTACAGTATCAACTTATCAGTATTCAAGAATTTTTTTTTTGTGTGTTCATGTTCTCTCCGCGTTCTGAGAGTTAACAGTCTAGATTTGAGTGCACCGAATCTGCCTTTCTGTTAAACACTCTTTCTTTGTATATATTCCTTCCTCAGAATCCGTAGATCACATGAATACAGATCGATCGATCAAATTTTTTTTTTATCACTTGTAATCTCAACGTTGAGTTCGTTGTTCACTTGTTGAGTTTTAAGTTGTACTATATTATACCTTGTATTGCATTACAGTTTCAGTTACGTAAGCTTCCATTCCAATGTTCTACTTATGTAGGTTATAATGTTTAATTGTTGTGTACTTTGACATTGTATAGAATCAGCCCAAGCCGTATACCTGCCATCTCTAGTTTGTATTAGTTGTATGTCGGGACGACATACGTTAGCGTCGCCGAGCTCTCAGTAGTAGTAACCAGTTAGTAACCAGTGTACCGTTGACTCAACGACCAACCGTCTCTGCCTGAGTCACTATCTGAACTCATATTGCGCTGACCTGGCATTATTCAAAGACCCTCTATGGGTACGTGGGCGGCCAGCCAGTCAGTCAGTGTTAGGAGTGTGAGCAAGGAGGCAGGCCACGGCTGTAAGGGCGCAACCCACCTTATCTGTAATTATACGTACAACCAGCCTACATGAGTATTTCTTACCTAATCCACGTGTCGAACTCCCACATGATATCTTTTCCCGATCATAAAGACACCAAAAGTTTGAAATTTGATAGAAAACTTACGGAATTATGCTCTCGCAAAGTTAGCGGTCTCGGCAATGTTTACGCATCGGCGATTTTGCCCACTTTGAGCCCCATTTTCGGCCAATTTCACTGTACTAGTCGACAAAAAACATGAATATTTCGCTAGAACTCCATTTTTCCTATCGAATGGGTGCAAGAAACCACCCATTTATAAATTCAACTATCCAGTACAGTGGTCAGAATTTAGCAATTTTGCCAATTTCACACAAATTTCAAAAGATGCCAATTTCCAAATAGGGTCCAGAATAAACAAGAAAGACATTCCTGGCACTAAAATGACATTTCCTCTAGTCATTAGTCACGTCTCAAGGCCCCTCTTATATTCTTTTGCTTTCCACTTTGAATTTTTATTCTCACAAAAAATATAAGATTTACTGTTATGCAGACTACTGCATTAGTGTAAAAAATGGTATAAATATTATTGGTGCACTTGTGAAAGAATATTAGACTCACCAGTTGACGTGTATTGCACGCTTGGCATGATTTGTTTACTTTTGAAGTTTGGTAAAAATCGAACATTTCTGCTACTTTGAGCTCAATTTCAAGGCACCTTTCATTGTAAAACCAGTCAAAATCATCTCAATTTCTGTAATATGTCTTCCATTCTATAAAATGAGACCAAGAAAACTAGAATACAACAATAAATACCATACAAAAATACACTGCAAAGTCGGTGATTTATTAAAAAAAAATGGTCAAAGTTTTTTTTTTCTCATTATGCACTGTGTGCTGCAGGATTTTTTTTAGACTGTGCACACTGACCACATAGACCCATTCTTTCATATGAAGGCCTACCAGCTTTCTCCCACTAGATTTGAGGCCGCTAGAATTTATGAGTACTAGTACGTCAAAAATCCCTACGCGTAAGACGTACTAGTACGACCAAAACCCTCAAAGGGTTAATTCTGTAAGAAAAAATAATTTTTTTTTTGTTTTTTCAAAATTTCTTGGACACTGGAGCACCACTTCAGATTTTGGCCTTGGACTCTGAAGGGGTTAAGGGTTAATAATGATAACAACACAATAATAATCACTCTAAGGAGCATTAAATATCACATAAAACGTTAATATAGACATTTTGCATAATCCATCTAAATACACCCCACAGTAGAATAAATTAACATAAATATGAGATGTAGTAGGTTGGTAGACAGCAACCACCCAGGGAGGTACTACCGTCCTGCCAAGTGAGTATGAAACGAAAGCCTATAATTGTTTTACATGATGGTAGGATTGCTGGTGTCTTTTGTCTATCTCATAAATACACAAGATTACAGGTACGTCTTGCTACTTCTACTTACACTTAGGTCACACTACACATACATGTACATGTTTATTTATACACACTCATCTGAGTTCTCTTTGATTTTATTCGTAATAGTTCTTGGTCTTATTACTTTTCCTTTTATATCCATGGGGAAGTGGAATAAGAATCTTTCCTCCATAAGCCATGCGTGTTGTGAAAGTCAACTAAAATGCCGGGAACAATGGGCTAGTAACCACTTTTCCTGTAATAATTACTAAAAAGAATAAGAAGAAAATTATCAAAGTCGGAAGTCTGAATGTGCATGGATGTTGTGCAAATGATAAGAAAGAGATGATTATGGATGTTATGAATGAGAAGAAGCTGGATGTCCTGGCTTTAAGTGAAACAAAGCTGAAGGGGGTGGGAGAGTTTTAATGGAGAGGAATAAATGGGATTAGGTCAGGGGTTTCAAATAGAGTTATAGCTAAAGAAGGAGTAGCAATAATGTTGAAGGATAAGCTATGGCAGGAAAAGACGGACTATGAATGTATTAATTCAAGGATTATGTGGAGTAAAATAAAGGTTGGATGTGAAAATTGGGTTATAGTAAACGTATATGCACCTGGAGAAGAGAGAAGTGTAGAGGAGAGAGAGAGATTTTGGGAAATGTTGAGTGAATGCGTGGGGAGTTTTCAACTAAGTGTGAGAGTACTTGTGGTTGGGGATTTCAATGCTAAAGTGGGAAAAAATGTTGTGGAGGTAGTAGTAGGTAAATTTGGGGTGCCAGGGGTAAATGAAAATAGGGATCCTTTAATTGAGCTATGTGTAGAAAGTGGTTTGGTAATAATATATATTTTATGAAGAAGAGGATAAATAAATATACAAGGTATGATATAGCACGTAATGAAAGTGTTTGTTAGATTATGTATTGGTGGATAAAAGGTTGATGGGTAGGCTCCAGGATGTACACGTTTATAGAGGGGCAACTGATATATCGGATCATTATTTAGTTGTAGCTACAGCTAGAGTAAGAGGTAGATGGGAAAAGAGGAAAATGGCAACAACAAACAAGAGGGAGGTGAAAGTGTATAAACTAAGGGAGGAGGAAGTTCGGGTGAGATATAAGCAACTATTGGCAGAAAGGTGGGCTGGTGCAAGTATGAGTAGTGGGGGGCTGAAGAAGGTTGGAATGGTTTTAAAAATGCAGTGTTAGAAAGTGGGGCAGAATTTTGTGGTTATAGGAGAGTGGGTGCAGGAGGAATGAGGAGTGATTGGTGGAATGATGAAGTAAAGGGTGTGATAGAGAAAAAGTTAGCTCATGAGAGGTTTTTACAAAGCAGAAGTGTTATAAGAAGAGTCGAGTATATGGAGAGTAAAAGAAAGGTGAAGAGAGTGGTGAGAGAGTGCAAAAGGAGAGCAGATGATAGAGTGGGAGAGGCACTGTCAAGAAATTTTAATGAAAATAAGAAAAAAATTTGGAGCGAGTTAAACAAGTTAAGAAAGCCTAGAAAATGAATGGATTTGTCAGTTAACCCTTTGAGTTAACTGAAACCACCCATTTACCAATTTCAACTATCCAGTACAGTGGTCAGAATTTAGCAATTTTGCCAGTTTCACACAAATTTCAAAAGATGCCAATTTCCGAATAGGGTCCAGAATAAACAAGAAAGATATTCCTGGCACTAAAATGACATTTCCTCTGTTCATTAGTCACGTCTCAAGGCCCCTCTTACATTCTTTTGCTTTCCACTTGAATTTTTATTCTCACAAAAAATAGAAGATTTACTGTTAAGCAGACTACTGCATTAGTGTAAAAAATGGTATAAATAATATTGGCGCACTTGCGAAAGAATATTAGATTCACCAGATGACGAGTATTGGACGCATGGCATGATTTGTTTACTTTTGAACTTTGGTAAAAATCAAACATTTCTGCTATTTTGAGCTCAATTTCAAGGTACTTTTCATTGTAAAACCAGTCAAAATCATCTCAATTTCTGTAATATGTCTTCCATTCTATAAAATGAGACCAAGGAAACTAGAATACAACAATAAATACCATACGAAAATGCAGTGCAAAGTCGCTGTTTTATTCCAAAAAAAAAAAAAAAACGGAGGGACTTGCAGGTATGTCATATTAAATGAACACATCTTCCACGGAGGGGTGAAATGATCTTGTTGCCTACAGTAATACAGTTCATGCAGGTTATAAAACTTAATGCAATTGCACGTTTTCACAATCCATTTAGATCTGTGTGTATTTACCTCTAGACACTTGGTAAGATTCATTGTGGCAGAGTCTGGTTCATTTCTTAACATTCTAATACCGAGTACAGTGTTAATCTCAACAATCCTATCACTGATACTAGAAATACCAATCTCCTTCCTCATATTAAGAACTTTTGTAGATCTGGGACAGCCAAGAATAATTCTAAGAGCTTCATTTTGCATTAACTCCAAGGGTCGGAGAGAACTTTCTCTAGCTAATATCAACATGGGAGAGGCATAATCAATTAAGGACCTAACATAGGCTATGTACATCATTCTCACAATTCTCACATTAGCACCATAGTTGGGGTTGTAGCCAGCAACAGCTTTGAGAGCATTTAGCCTAGCTTTGCATTTCTTATTTAGTTGTGGTATAGTGAATTTGTTAAAGGGTACATCTACACTAAGATATCTGTAAGTTTTAATATAGCTAATGATTTCACCCTGCAAATAGATGGGTGGGGAATGTTGTTTGCTTGTTAATATCTTTGTTTTAGAGGAAGATATTATGAGGCCTAGTCGATTACAAATTGCTTGAACTTCATTAAGAATGGTACTCATCTTCTTATGCCCTGTTGTATGGATCATGAAATCATCAACATAGCTTATAGCTATATGTTTAGGTGAGGCAGGCAGAGCATTTAGGAGAGCATTAATCAGAATATTAAATAGCATGGGACTAAGAACTCCTCCCTGCGGTGCACCTAAAGACATTTCTTTAGACTCACTTCTAAAGCCTTGGTAAAGGACAGAGGATACTCTATTTGACAGGTATCCTATTATCCAGCAGAGTAAGCTACCACCAATATTCATTTTGGCTAGTTCATGTAGTATAACGGTTCTGTTCGGAATATCTAATGCAGATTTTAGATCAAGAAAAGTGGTAAAACTAGTAGAGGTGTGAGCAGTGAGAAAGGTGGAAATACAGTTCTGCACACTTTTACCTTTCATGAACCCATAGAGGTAGGGGGAAAGTTGGTGTCTGATTCTGTAGTACAGTGTATTAAGTATCATTCTTTCAAAAGTTTTACAAAGACAACTAGTTAAGGAGATCGGTCTAAATGTATCAGGCTGTTGGGTCTTAGGGATAGGCACAATGAGACTATTGGTCCAGGAAGTAGGAAGAACGCCCTCAATGTAACTGAGATTATACAGTGCCAACAAAGGGTTATCAGGCACGTGCCTTAGAGTTTTGAGAATATCATAGGTTATACCATCCTCTCCAGGAGCAGTTGATCGACCTTTAGTTAATGCATTATCTAATTCATACTCGGTAAAGAGGCAATCACTCTCATCAATATGTTGTCTCATAAAATTAATCAGTTTCAACATTTCTTCAGAAGTACTCTCTAAACTTTTTCTAATATGAGATGGAAGGTTTTCATGCCTGGATGTTTTGGACCAGTCATTTATGAGGTCATCTGCTTTTTCAAGAGGAAAGGGATGAGCAACATTGCCAGTCTTTTTCCTGGTTATTTTGTTTATACCTATCCAAGCCAAACTTAAAGGGGTGAACCTATTTAATCCACTAACAAATTGTTCCCATTCCTGTTGTCTAAGTTCTTGCTTTCTATTCCTTGCATTTGTTAGTGCAGCTTGGAATGTTCTGAGCAAGTCTGGGGTCCTACATTCACCGTATGCTTTACCAATCCTCCTAGCTGCATGTGTTAGATTGCGTAGCTCTGGGTCATTACAGTATTTACATTGGTTTTTATTGTTATTTATAGTGGAGGGTCTATGTTTCCTATTCCTGCCCACTTGATCTGTGAGGACAGCCTCCATAGTGGTAACTAAATCATCATTAAGTTTTTGTGTGCCAATGGGCTCGTAATTCTAATACCATTGATCCAAGTGGTTAATAAAGATATCTCTGTGTTCTTGGTTGAGAATAAGTTTCCTCCTTCTGAATTTAGCTTCTTGATTGCTGGAGATGTGATCAAGACTTACAGATGTTAGTTTTGGGAAGTGATCAGATAGAAAATCATCAACTATAACAGAGTCATGCATCATATATGATGTATTAAATCTAAGGCACAGATCTAGTATGCCACCATATATGTGAGTAGGCTCAGTAGTGCCCACAATTCGAACATTATCATGCTCATTTAGCAACTTCACTAGTTTAGTTCCATTGGTGTTTGTTACAGATCCACCAATATTCTTACGTCTGGCATTAAAATCTCCAAGAATGAGGATAGGTTCACTATTGAAGAGATCTGGTAAAGCATCAGGTCGAATCTGGTTCGCTGGGGCATAGAGATGAAAAATGTTTAGGGAAAAATATCCTGCATATACTTTGACACCATGATACTGCATGTTAACTTGACTCTGCAGGGAAAGGAGCGAATGTGGCAAGTTCTTTCTGACATACATCACACAACAGTTGGTTGACCTTAGGTTATAAGCTGCATATCCAGGCAACTTTGGTAGAGGTGCTCCATTCCAGACACCCAAAAATATTAACAAAAAGTACATTTTATAGAGAATTTTCTCCAAAAATTTTCTCCAACTAGGGCATACGAAAACTGAGGTTCCACTGTACTGTGGGATGACATGAATGAATTTTTTTTTAAGATTTTAAATAGCAATGGAAAGTTGGATACTGGCATATAGCTATTTACCTCAGGTGGATTCCCTTTATGTATTGGAGCAATCCTTGTTACCTTAAGCATTGTTGGGAAAGTTACGGTTGCTAATGGCATGTCGAACAATGTTGCAAAAGTGGGTGGGAGCACTTACATTACTGGTGGCAAATCAGTTAGGTTTCCTGTCTTTGTTTTTCAGTGAATTAATTATAACTGTGACCTCAGTAGGATCAGTTGGAACTAGACAGTGTGTATGGAGAACTTCCAGTAAGGAAATCTCTCGCTTAGGCATTAGAAGTTGGGATTTTGCTAGCTAGACTTGATCCTCCTAGTATGTTGGCTGTTTCAGCAGGCTGGATGTGAGGTTCATTTGATTTAGTTTCTATTATATCTCTGGTTTTTGGCCAGAATCCTATGTCTAAGCAGATGATTACACTTTTGGTCAGTTTTTGAGAGCCCAGGATTTGGGAGAGGGTTTTCCAGATTTTTTTTTTAACATGACAGGCATCTCCTCAAAAAGAAGAAATACTTTCATCATCACTCAATCCATCACTATCTTGCCAGAGGCAGGTCAATACTACAATTCAAAACTGAAAGTATCACCACCCCTCCTTTAAAGTTCAGGCACTGTACTTCCCACCTCCAAGGCTCAAGCCCAGCTAACCAGTTTCCCTGAATCATTAAATAAATGTTACCTTGCTAACACTCTAACAGCATGTTAATTAAGTCATAAAAACTATTTGCCTCCACTCACTCTTACTGTATGTCTAAGTCCACTCACACACAAAACCTCACTTACCCCCTCCCTCCAACCTTTCCTATGATGATCTCTGCCTTCCCTCCACTACAGATTTAAACACCCTCCAAGTCAATCCTATTTTGTTCCCTCCTCTCTAAATGTCCAAACCACCTAAACAACCACTCTTCAGCCCTCTTGAGTAATACTTTCAGTAACCCTGCACCTTCTAATCGCCAAGCTACAAATTCTCTGCATGATATTCACACCACGCACTGCCCTCAGACATGACGTCTCCTTGTACATTCCTCCTCTTTTCTTCCATGGATAATGTTCTTTGTCTCCACAGACTCCTCAATGCACCATTCACCTTTTCCATATCCCCATTTATTTCATTAAGCCTGCTAGCATAATATAGTTGTTTAGACTTCCTTATTAGATTAGTAAATACTGATGTATATTTTTGGTCTGTTCCTCTGTTATTAACCCTTTGGCTGTTTCAGGCCCCTCTCTGAAACTGTCATTCTATGTCGCCAAATATTCGAAAAAAAAAAATTATTTTTTTCTTATGAAAATGTTAGGAATATTTTTAGTAGTGTTTTAAGCCTAAAAAAAAAAAAAATTGCCATCAGTACTTACCAAGATATAGAGCCGCAAAGTTTGCAGAAAGTGACGTGCGTACGGCAACAGCGGCGACTGCCGCCCACCCGGTATTCTTTTATTTACTCTAATTCAAAGGTTTCTTGCATTTTTCAATATTTTTCTGTTCCAGGTAACTTCTGTGGCCTGTGAGACCAATGTAAGGTGCATTCTTCAAATATACACTCATTGTTTACAACACAATAACAGAACAAACTTTATCACTATTAGTTTGTGTATACACTTTGTTTACACAAACAAACAATACAAAACAATGTTTATTACTATTGTTCCATAATATATATACATATGTACAGTCACTAAACACGTTCCTAGAACTGCTGCAGCTTGTGGAACTCTTTGAAACATGGGTATATGCAGAGGGGCACTTCGCACTCCTCACACATAAAACGAGGGTCTCTGTGTGTTTGTGGGCGTTTTGTGGTATGCATACATACATAACACCTCTTCTGAGCATTTTTCTTGGCAGTAGTAGGAGGCAGTTGTATGGGGTAGTGATCACCAGGCCTCATACGAAACGATGTCTGTGGGCGCTGGTCTATTGCAGGAGTTGCTCCTTGGTACTTTGCAATTATTTGTCTGATTACTGACAGGCAAAACTCACCATATTTTGGTGTTTTGTTGGTCTTCAACTTGTATATGTTATAAGCATTTAGCATAGAGATATCAACAAGATGGAAAAAAATTTTATATACCACTTATAACTCTTGCGTACACAGTCTGCAAACCCAATCTGCATGTCACATTTGTCCACTAAGTGCACATTGAGGTTGTAGTCCATGACAGCTGCAGGCTTTAGAATGGGTTCATTGGTCTCTCTGTTGTCCCTGCCACTGGGTACCATTTCGTTTCTGTGAACTGATGTCAACAATGTGACATCACGTTTGTCATGCCACCGAAATGCCATGATGTCATTGGCAGCAAAGGCTTGCACCTCACCTCTGCGAGTGCCAGCGTTGAACCTTGGCATATGTTTACGATTACCACGCACTGTGCCACACACGTCTGTCAAGTTCACTCACAAGAAATCACTGAGTAAGGGGCTTGTGTACCAGTTATCAGTAAATAACATATGCCCCTTACCAAGATATGGTTCCATCATTGTTCGAACCACATCACCAGAGATACCCAATAACTTCATGGTATCTCTCAAAGTATTACTGCCAGTGTACACAATGATATCCAAAACTAGACCACTTCTGCAATCACACAGTACAAATAGCTTTATACCAAAGCGTTTCCTCTTGCTTGGTATATATTGCTTGAATGAGAGTCTTCCTTTGAATAAAATCAAGGACTCATCAATAACAAGCTTCCTGAAGGGATAAAAATACATGCAGCACTTTTGTTTCAGGTACATAAACACATTTCTGATCTTATATAACCTGTCGCTTCTGTCAGGCCTGGTTTTGTCTGAAAAGTGTAACATACGTAACAGTATCAGGAAACGATTGACACCTATAATGTCACTAAAACCTGGAGTTGAAATCAGGCGATCTGTTGCCCAGTATGTGGTGACAGTGTGCTTATACACATGTGGCATAAGCATTATTGTGGCAAAAAACAGGTACATCTCTGCCACAGTTGTCTCCTTCCACTTGTGTAGCCGTGATTTTGGTGAGAGAATTGTATTTGCCACGGTGTAATCACAGTATGTGTTTGTTTCCCTGACAATGATGTCCATCAGGGGTTCATCGAAGAATAACTCAAAGCAGTCCAGTTCACTGGCATTGTTCCCAAGTGGACAAGATGGCTTTATTCCACTTTGTGTTTCATCAGTCATGGGGACTGGGAACAAACTCGTCACCTTCCTGCCAATCCCAGATGCGGTCTGCTGGTGGGGTCTGGATATTGTACCGTGGTTGTGGTTGTGCAGGTTGTGGTTGTGCAGGTTGTGGCTGTGCAGGTTGTGGTGGTGCAGGTTGTGGGAGTGTGGGGTAGGGTGAGGCTGGTTGTTGTGCTGCGTCAGCAGCGTGGGTAGTAGCGTGGCCTGCTGATGGTGCCACATGGGCCGTGCCACCCTCACTATCACCACCACTGCCTCCTCCCTCACTGTCACCATTCATACCCATCGTTACAATATCGTCATCTTCACTATCAGGTCGTGGTGTAGGGCCACGGGATGTGCTCCCAGAGTTTCTCCTTCCCCTTGGAACAACATATGAAACACTACCAGACCGCATGCTACGTCGTACATACTGCTGCTTCACTGGGGAATATTCACTCTCACTGTCACTAGAACTGCTTTCAATGACCTTGAAATCACTATCACTATCACTGCTATCATCTGGGTGTTGTACATGACCAAATAGTTTCCTCTTTCGTCCTGGTACAGGCGAACATGAACGTGAACAAGCCGGCACAGCACCAGAGGTGGAAGATTGTTGGTCATCTGGGTTTTCATCACTAATTACGTTATCCTGGGCACTTTTTCCGGTAACACTCACTTCAAAACCCTGGAATTCACTGTCACTGACATTTTCATCGCCGTTAGAGCTATCACTTGGGAACAAAAGACCTCCAATCCGCCGAGGAGTGAGGAACTTCTTACCGAGAGGCATGGTGAAAATGGACTAACAACATGGCGTTCCCACAATGCACCGCTGGGTCCCAGATTTTTTTCACAGGGTGCACACCGACCACTGAGACCCATTCTCTCTCATGTAAGCCTACCAGGCCTTTGGCGCTTGATCTGAAGCCGCTAGAATTTGTGCGTATAAATACGTCAGAAACATTGGCTCGTAAGACGTATTTATACGTCGGAAACAGTCAAAGGGTTAAGCCCAATCTAAGCTGTTTGTCATAGTTATGTTTTTACCAATGGACCTGAGGATGCTATTTGTTAGCCTTGGGCTATTTAGTCTCTGATGCAATCTACTTGTATTTAATTGGACAATGTCAACTGTAGAGGCTTTATGTTTTTTAAAGAAAAACACCAACATATTCATAAATTTCTCAATTGTCAGAAAACTGTAAGTCAATATCACTTGTAGATGTAATAGTTATTTACTGATGTCTCATCATGGACACAATATGAGATCTTACTTATGTCTAGTGGTTATTCACATACGTTGGTGTACATGAATGGTTCAGAGAACCCACAAGTTGATAAATTAGACACATGTGCAACACTTGGGTATCTTCATTGAGGAAACGTATCGCCACACAGTGGCTTCATCAGTCCATACAAAGGAAAACGGTGAAGAACAGGAGTAGTTTGAGGTAATCAGTCCCTCAGCCTTGAGTTGATGTGGTCAGTCCATCAATCTTGAAAATAATACAGCATATGTGCGAGGAAGTAGCTTATATACCATAGGCAGGAGAGGTGCAGCAGTCATAGGAGGAATCACATTTGTCCAATGTGGAAGTAAGTTATGCCCTTGGACTGACCACATTGACTCAAGGCTGAGGAACTGATTACCTCAAACATCACCTGTTCTTCACTGTTCTCCTTTGTATGGACTGATGAAACCACTGCGTGGTGAAACGTTTCCTCAATAAAGATACCCAAGTGTTGCACCTGTGTCTAATTTATCAACATATGTTGGTAATGAGCAAGGTGAGGTAGTGATCAGTAGTGTTGTCTGAGATTATACCTGCTCTCAGAAGAGATATTATATTGGTCCAGACATGATCATTTAAGGATGTACTTGTCTCAGAAATTCTTGTAGGCTTAGTTAGAGATGATAACAGCAAGAAATTGCTCATGCTGTTTGTTAACCCTCTCAGGGTCCGTCCCGTAGATCTACGGCTTTACGTTCAGGGTCCAAACCGTAGATCTACGCCATGAGCTCAGCTCACTCTGATAAACTGTGAGTGGTACATTTGGGCCTAGATATGAGAGAATACATCTATGTGGTATGTGTGCACCACATAAAACAGATCCTGCAGCACACTGTGTATAATGAGAGAAAAAAAATGAAATCATGATTTTTCGATTAAAACAGCAACTTTGCAGTGTTTTTTCGTATGTTTTTTATAGTTTATTTGCGATTTCTTGGTCTCATTTGATAGAATGGAAGACATATTACAGAAATAGAGATGATTTTGATTGGTTTTAGCACTGGAAATGGCTTGAAACTGAGCTCAAAGTAGCAGAAATGTTAAATTTTTGCCGATATTCAAGAGTAAACAAACGACCTCACACGTCTAATACACGTCAGCTGGTGGGTCTAATATACATTCACAAATATGGTGATGATATTTATACAATTATTACAGTATTGCATAACAGTAAATCTTCTATTTTTTGGTGTGAATAAAAATTCATTATGTGAATAAAAAATCAAAATGGAATTTATTTGTAAAGCCTCAAAACATAACTAATGAACAGAGGAAATGTTAGTTTAGTGCCAGGAATGCCTACATTGTTCATTCTGGACCCTATTTTGAAATTGGAATATTTTAAACTGTGTTAAATTGGCCAAATTAACAATTTCCGATCACTTTATTTTGTAGTTGAAACAGTTGACTTGGCGATTTCTTGTGCTCAATCGATAGAATAGAAGTAATACTAGTGAAATAGCTAAGAATTTGGTTGATTGGAATAATGTAATTGGCCTAAAATGGGAGTCAAAGTCGGCAAAATCGCCGATTCGTAAATATCGCTGAGACATCAAAATTCGCGAGAGCATAATTTCGGTAAATTTCCACCAAATTTCATACTTTTTGTTTTATTACCTTCACAAAAAGATTCTCTACGATTTCATAAGAAAAAATAACAAATTTTTTTTTTTAAATTCTTGGACACTGGTGCGTGACTCCAGATTTGGGCCTTGGACCCTGAAAGGGTTAAGTCAGCTTGTTGAGGGTCTTCAGTTTGAATAAGACTGATGTTGAAGTCACCAGCAGGGATGAGGTTATGTTTGTTTAACTGTGTTAATTATTAGTTTTTTTAGGTTGTGACTGAAGGTGGGATTATTAGTATAAGGTACACAGTAGATTGCTCCAATGTAACTGAGGGTCTTTAAATTCTTTATTGTAAATTTAGAAAATATATATTCACCATGTTCATCCCTGGCACATGTTTAGTAATACATATTAACCCTTTCAGGGTCCTGAGGCAAAATTTCAATGAGTGCCCCAGTGTCCAAGAAATTTTGGACAAAAAAAAAAAAAAAAAAAAAAAAAAAAAAAAAAAAACTTAGAGTTAAAGATAATTTTTTGTGAAGGTAATAAAAAAAAAAAAGTTCTGATCAGTTCTTACCAGGATATAAATGCGGGAAGTTGACCCAAAATGACCGGGTGGCGGCAACATCAGCGAATTCCGCAAAATCGCATTTCTTTATTTTACATTTTTTATACTATTTTCTTTTCTTTTCGAGTTTTTTCTTTTTCTAGTAACATTTGTGGCCCGTGAGACCAATACTGTTTATAATGTATGTATGTATGTATGTATATACATGTGTGTGTGTATATATATATTTTTTTTTTTTTTCAACAAGTCGGCCGTCTCCCACCGAGGCAGGGTGACCCAAAAAAAAAAAAGAAAGAAAATCCCCAAAAATAAAATACTTTCATCATCATTCAACACTTTCACCACACTCACACATTATCACTGCTTTTGCAGAGGTGCTCAGAATACAACAGTTTAGAAGCATATACGTATAGAGATACACAACATATCCCTCCAAACTGCCAATATCCCAAACCCCTCCTTTAAAGTGCAGGCATTGTACTTCCCATTTCCAGGACTCAAGTCCGACTATATGAAAATAACCGGTTTCCCTGAATCCCTTCACTAAATATTACCCTGCTCACACTCCAACAGATCGTCAGGTCCCAAGTATCATTCGTCTCCATTCACTCCTATCTAACACGCTCATGCACGCTTGCTGGAAGTCCAAGCCCCTCACCCACAAAACCTCCTTTACCCCCTCTTTCCAACCCTTTCGAGGACGACCCCTACCCCTCTTTCCTTCCCCTATAGATTTATATGCTTTCCATGTCATTCTACTTTGATCCATTCTCTCTAAATGACCAAACCACCTCAACAACCCCTCTTCTGCCCTCTGACTAATGCTTTTATTAACTCCACACCTTCTCCTAATTTCCACACTCCGAATTTTCTGCATAATATTTACACCACACATTGCCCTTAGACAGGACATCTCCACTGCCTCCAACCGTCTCCTCGCTGCTGCATTTACCACCCAAGCTTCACATCCATATAAGAGTGTTGGTACTACTATACTTTCATACATTCCCTTCTTTGCCTCCATTGATAACGTTTTTTGACTCCACATATACCTCAACGCACCACTCACCTTTTTTCCCTCATCAATTCTATGATTAACCTCATCCTTCATAAATCCATCCGCCGACACGTCAACTCCCAAGTATCTGAAAACATTCACTTCTTCCATACTCCTCTTCCCCAATTTGATATCCAATTTTTCTTTATCTAAATCATTTGATACCCTCATCACCTTACTCTTTTCTATGTTCACTTTCAACTTTCTACCTTTACACACATTCCCAAACTCATCCACTAACCTTTGTAATTTTTCTTTAGAATCTCCCATAAGCACAGTATCATCAGCAAAAAGTAACTGTGTCAATTCCCATTTTGAATTTGATTCCCCATAATTTAATCCCACCCCTCTCCCGAACACCCTAGCATTTACTTCTTTTACAACCCCATCTATAAATATATTAAACAACGATGGTGACATTACACATCCCTGTCTAAGACCTACTTTTACCGGGAAGTATTCTCCCTCTCTTCTACACACCCTAACCTGAGCCTCACTATCCTCATAAAAGCTCTTTACAGCATTTAGTAACTTACCACCTATTCCATATACTTGCAACATCTGCCACATTGCTCCTCTATCCACTCTATCATATGCCTTTTCTAAATCCATAAATGCAATAAAAACTTCCCTACCTTTATCTAAATACTGTTCACATATATGCTTCAATGTAAACACTTGATCTACACATCCCCTACCCACTCTGAAGCCTCCTTGCTCGTCCGCAATTCTACATTCTGTCTTACCTCTAATTCTTTCAATTATAACCCTACCGTATACTTTTCCTGGTATACTCAGTAAACTTATTCCTCTATAATTTTTACAATCTCTTTTGTCCCCTTTCCCTTTATATAAAGGGACTATACATGCTCTCCGCCAATCCCTAGGTACCTTCCCCTCTTTCATACATTTATTAAACAAAAGTACCAACCACTCCAACACTATATCCCCCCCTGCTTTTAACATTTCTGTCATGATCCCATCAGTTCCAGCTGCTTTACCCCCTTTCATTCTACGTAATGCCTCACGTACCTCCACCACACTTACATTCTGCTCTTCTTCACTCCTAAAAGATGGTATACCTCCCTGGCCAGTGCATGAAATTACCGCCTCCCTTTCTTCCTTAACATTTAAAAGTTCCTCAAAATATTCTCGCCATCTACCTAATACCTCCCTCTCCCCATCTACTAACTCCCCTACTCTGTTTTTAACTGACAAATCCATACTTTCCCTAGGCTTTCTTAACTTGTTTAACTCACTCCAAAATTTTTTCTTATTTTCATTAAAATTTCTTGACAGTGCCTCTCCCACTCTTTCATCTGCTCTCCTTTTGCACTCTCTCACCACTCTCTTCACCTTTCTTTTACTCTCCATATACTCTGCTCTTCTTATAACACTTCTGCTTTGTAAAAACCTCTCGTAAGCTACCTTTTTCTCTTTTATCACACCCTTTACTTCATCATTCCACCAATCACTCCTCTTTCCTCCTGCCCCCACCCTCCTATAACCACAAACTTCTGCCCCACATTCTAATAGTGCATTTTTAAAACTATATACACACACATATATATATATATATATATATATATATATATATTATATTATCATTTACACCTGGGGTGCCAGGTGTAAATGATAATGGGAGCCCTTTGATTGAACTTTGTATAGAAAGGGGTTTAGTTATAGGTAATACATATTTTAAGAAAAAGAGGATAAATAAGTATACACGATATGATGTAGGGCGAAATGACAGTAGTTTGTTGGATTATGTATTGGTAGATAAAAGACTGTTGAGTAGACTTCAGGATGTACATGTTTATAGAGGGGCCACAGATATATCAGATCACTTTCTAGTTGTAGCTACACTGAGAGTAAAAGGTAGATGGGATACAAGGAGAATAGAAGCATCAGGGAAGAGAGAGGTGAAGGTTTATAAACTAAAAGAGGAGGCAGTTAGGGTAAGATATAAACAGCTATTGGAGGATAGATGGGCAAATGAGAGCATAGGCAATGGGGTCGAAGAGGTATGGGGTAGGTTTAAAAATGTAGTGTTAGAGTGTTCAGCAGAAGTTTGTGGTTACAGGAAAGTGGGTGCAGGAGGGAAGAGGAGCGATTGGTGGAATGATGATGTAAAGAGAGTAGTAAGGGAGAAAAAGTTAGCATATGAGAAGTTTTTACAAAGTAGAAGTGATGCAAGGAGGGAAGAGTATATGGAGAAAAAGAGAGAAGTTAAGAGAGTGGTGAAGCAATGTAAAAAGAGAGCAAATGAGAGAGTGGGTGAGATGTTATCAACAAATTTTGTTGAAAATAAGAAAAAGTTTTGGAGTGAGATTAACAAGTTAAGAAAGCCTAGAGAACAAATGGATTTGTCAGTTAAAAATAGGAGAGGAGAGTTATTAAATGGAGAGTTAGAGGTATTGGGAAGATGGAAGGAATATTTTGAGGAATTGTTAAATGTTGATGAAGATAGGGAAGCTGTGATTTCGTGTATAGGGCAAGGAGGAATAACATCTTGTAGGAGTGAGGAAGAGCCAGTTGTGAGTGTGGGGGAAGTTCGTGAGGCAGTAGGTAAAATGAAAGGGGGTAAGGCAGCCGGGATTGATGGGATAAAGATAGAAATGTTAAAAGCAGGTGGGGATATAGTTTTGGAGTGGTTGGTGCAATTATTTAATAAATGTATGGAAGAGGGTAAGGTACCTAGGGATTGGCAGAGAGCATGCATAGTTCCTTTGTATAAAGGCAAAGGGGATAAAAGAGAGTGCAAAAATTATAGGGGGATAAGTCTGTTGAGTGTACCTGGTAAAGTGTATGGTAGAGTTATAATTGAAAGAATTAAGAGTAAGACGGAGAATAGGATAGCAGATGAACAAGGAGGCTTTAGGAAAGGTAGGGGGTGTGTGGACCAGGTGTTTACAGTGAAACACATAAGTGAACAGTATTTAGATAAGGCTAAAGAGGTCTTTGTGGCATTTATGGATTTGGAAAAGGCGTATGACAGGGTGGATAGGGGGGCAATGTGGCAGATGTTGCAAGTGTATGGTGTAGGAGGTAGGTTATTGAAAGCAGTGAAGAGTTTTTACGAGGATAGTGAGGCTCAAGTTAGAGTATGTAGGAAAGAGGGAAATTTTTTCCCAGTAAAAGTAGGCCTTAGACAAGGATGTGTGATGTCACCGTGGTTGTTTAATATATTTATAGATGGGGTTGTAAGAGAAGTAAATGCGAGGGTCTTGGCAAGAGGCGTGGAGTTAAAAGATAAAGATTCACACACAAAGTGGGAGTTGTCACAGCTGCTCTTTGCTGATGACACTGTGCTCTTGGGAGATTCTGAAGAGAAGTTGCAGAGATTGGTGGATGAATTTGGTAGGGTGTGTAAAAGAAGAAAATTAAAGGTGAATACAGGAAAGAGTAAGGTTATGAGGATAACAAAAAGATTAGGTGATGAAAGATTGAATATCAGATTGGAGGGAGAGAGTATGGAGGAGGTGAACGTATTCAGATATTTGGGAGTGGACGTGTCAGCGGATGGGTCTATGAAAGATGAGGTGAATCATAGAATTGATGAGGGAAAAAGAGTGAGTGGTGCACTTAGGAGTCTGTGGAGACAAAGAACTTTGTCCTTGGAGGCAAAGAGGGGAATGTATGAGAGTATAGTTTTACCAACGCTCTTATATGGGTGTGAAGCGTGGGTGATGAATGTTGCAGCGAGGAGAAGGCTGGAGGCAGTGGAGATGTCATGTCTGAGGGCAATGTGTGGTGTGAATATAATGCAGAGAATTCGTAGTTTGGAAGTTAGGAGGAGGTGCGGGATTACCAAAACTGTTGTCCAGAGGGTTGAGGAAGGGTTGTTGAGGTGGTTCGGACATGTAGAGAGAATGGAGCGAAACAGAATGACTTCAAGAGTGTATCAGTCTGTAGTGGAAGGAAGGCGGGGTAGGGGTCGGCCTAGGAAGGGTTGGAGGGAGGGGGTAAAGGAGGTTTTGTGTGCGAGGGGCTTGGACTTCCAGCAGGCATGCATGAGCGTGTTTGATAGGAGTGAATGGAGACAAATGGTTTTTAATACTTGACGTGCTGTTGGAGTGTGAGCAAAGTAACATTTATGAAGGGATTCAGGGAAACCGGCAGGCCGGACTTGAGTCCTGGAGATGGGAAGTACAGTGCCTGCACTCTGAAGGAGGGGTGTTAATGTTGCAGTTTAAAAACTGTAGTGTAAAGCACCCTTCTGGCAAGACAGTGATGGAGTGAATGATGGTGAAAGTTTTTCTTTTTCGGGCCACCCTGCCTTGGTGGGAATCGGCCAGTGTGATAATAAAAATAATAAAAAATATATATATATATATATATATATATATATATATATATATATATATATATATATATATATATATATATATATATATATATATATCTTTCTTTCTTTCAACACACCTGCCGTATCCCACCGAGGCGGGGCGGCCCAAAAGGAAAAACAAAAGTTTCTCCTTTTACATTTAGTAATATATACAGGAGAAGAGGTTACTAGCTCCTTGCTCCCGGCATTTTAGTCGCCTCTTGCAACACGCATGGCTTACGGAGGAAGAATTCTGTTCCACTTCCCCATGGAGGATATATATATATATAATATATTATATATATATATATATATATATATGGTGGTTCGGACATGTAGAGAGAATGGAGCGAAACAGAATGACTTCAAGAGTGTATCAGTCTGTAGTGGAAGGAAGGCGGGGTAGGGGTCGGCCTAGGAAGGGTTGGAGGGAGGGGGTAAAGGAGGTTTTGTGTGCGAGGGGCTTGGACTTCCAGCAGGCATGCGTGAGCGTGTTTGATAGGAGTGAATGGAGACAAATGGTTTTTAATACTTGACGTGCTGTTGGAGTGTGAGCAAAGTAACATTTATGAAGGGATTCAGGGAAACCGGCAGGCCGGACTTGAGTCCTGGAGATGGGAAGTACAGTGCCTGCACTCTGAAGGAGGGGTGTTAATGTTGCAGTTTAAAAACTGTAGTGTAAAGCACCCTTCTGGCAAGACAGTGATGGAGTGAATGATGGTGAAAGTTTTTCTTTTTCGGGCCACCCTGCCTTGGTGGGAATCGGCCGGTGTGATAATAAAAATAATAATAAATATATATATATATATTTTTTTTTTTTCAACAAGTCGGCCGTCTCCCACCGAGGCAGGGTGACCCAAAAAAGAAAGAAAATCCCCAAAAAGAAAATACTTTCATCATCATTCAACACTTTCACCACACTCACACATTATCACTGCTTTTGCAGAGGTGCTCAGAATACGTACAACAGTTTAGAAGCATATACGTATAAAGATACACAACATATATATATTATATATATATATATACATACATACACACTCACTGTATTGAACACAATAACTGCACTAATTATTATAATAGTGTTTGCCAGTATTGTTTACAAAAATAAGCATGCACAAATGTTGTATAATACTAGTGTTCTATTATAAATTTACATATGTACAGTCACTGGACATGTTTCTAGAGCTGCTGCAGCCTGTGGAAATCCTTGAAACAAAGTATCATGCACAGAGGTACCGTACATTCCTCGCACATACGCCAAGTGTCTTTGCATCTTTGTTCCCGTTGTTCTGTTTGTGCACAGACAACACATCTCTTCCGAGCAAATTTCTTCTTAGCTGCAGGAAGGTGTATTATGAAGTGATCACCTTCCCTCCTCAAACACTTGGGTATTTTCCGAGGAGTTCAAGGATGGTTTTGTATAGCAGGTGTTGTTACCTGGTACTTCATTATGAGTTGTCTGACAACAGATAAACAAAATTCGCCATACAGCGGTTTGTTGCCGGTCTTTATTTGGTACATATTATATGCAATGAGCACTGAAATGTCCATGAGATGGAAGAAAAGTTACATGTACCACTTGTAACTCTTACGAACACAATCAACAAAGCCAATCTGCATGTCACATTTGTCAACCAAATGCATGTTTTGTGTATAATCAATCACTGTTACTGGTTTTCAAATACGTTCATTAGTCACTCTATCAACTTTGCCACTGTCTTTCATTTCGTTAGGGTGAATGGTTGTCAACAATGTGTTATCTCGTTTGTCATGCCACCGTAATGCCATGATGCCATTGGCAGTAAACACCTGCACCTCACCAGCACGAGTGCCTACGTTGAACCTGGGCATATGTATATAATAAGAACGCACTGTGCCACACACATCTGTCATGCTCACTCGCAAGAAATCACTTAGTAAAGGGCTTGTGTACCAGTTATCAGTATATAATGTATGCCCCTTGCCAAGATACGGTGCCATCATGTTTCTCACTACGTCACCTGAGATACCCAATAACATCCAGGTATCTTTCAATGTTTTACTTCCCCGTGTATACAATAATATCCAATACCAGGCCACTGTCACAGTCACAGAGTACAAACAGTTTTATACCAAAGCGTTTCCTCTTGCTCGGTATATACTGCTTGAACGACAGTCTACCTTTGAACAAATTAAAGACTCGTCAAATACAAGATTCTTGAATGGATAAAAGTACATACTGAACTTTTGTTTCAAATACATAAAAATATTTCTAATCTTGTATAACTTGTCATTTCTGTCAGGCCTGGTTTTGTCAGAGAAGTGCAACATACGTAACAGTAAGATAAACCTGTTCACTGGGATGATTTCACTGAAGGCTGGGGTACAAATTAGTCGATCTGTGGACCAGTATGATTTTATATTATGCTTATAGACATGAGACATAAGCATTATTGTTGCAAAAAGCAAATACATTTCAGCCACAGTTGTCTCTTTCCACTGGTGTAGTCTTGACTGTGGTGATATGATCGTATTTGCTATTGTGTACTCAAAATACTTGTTCCTTTCCCTGACAATAATTTCCATCAAGGGCTGGTCAAAGAATAGTTCAAAGAATTCCAGTTCATATGCAGTGTTTCCAAGGGAACAAGCTTGTAGGATTCCACTTTGAAGGTCATCAAATTAATGGGGATTAGGAACAAATTGGGATTTTACTGCCAATCCCAGATGTGGTTTGCTGGTGGATACTGGACATTATAAGTTGGTTGTGGTTGTAGTTGTAGTGTGGTGATGGATGATGCTCCGCTTTGTCCTTGAGCTGAGTAGTCAGCGGCGTGGGTCCCAGCCTGGGTTGGTGTCATGCATGGCTGTGGCACCACTACCACTATCACCACCAATACCACCACCTACTGATGCCTGTGGTCTATCCATGCCAAGTGTAGCCACATCATCCTCACTTTCACTGTCTATTCCTGGTGTAGGGCCATGGGATGTACTCTGGGATGTACTCCGTCCCCTGGGCACTGCATAGGGAACACTACCCGAGCGCATGCAGCAGCATATATACCAACGCTTCACTGGTGAATATGATTCATCACTATCACTACTCGAATGATCATCGAGAGCAATAAAATCACAGTCCACATCATTATCATCATTACTACTGAGGTCTGAGGCCTGGCCACGAGAAAATATTAGTTTTCTCCTCAGACGAGGTACAACTGAACGTGACTGAGATAAGCCCACACCAGAGGTAGAAGGTTGAGGATCATCAGGATTTTCTGCACTATTTTTGATATCCTGGTCATTGCTTTTGGTCACTACTCGATCAAAGCCATAGAATTCTAATTCTTTTCCACTTCCATCAGTGTCAGAACTATCAGTTAGGAAGAGGAGAATCCCAATTTGCCTCGGAGTGAGAGCTGCCTTGCACTGATGCATGGTGAACAAAGCTTACTGAGGTGGTGTTCCCACAATGCCATGTGAGCGCCTAGAATTTTTGTTTACGGCACACACACACACCACGCAGACCCATTCTCTCAGAAGTAGGTCTACCAGCCTTCTTGCACTAAATCTGACGCTGTTAGAATTTTGACATAGATCTACGGTTTGGACCCTCAACATAAAGCCGTAGATCTATGGCACGGACCCTGAAAGGATTAATTCATTAGAGTAGTAGGTTGCAGTACCACTTATCAGATCAGACTTGCAGTTATGTATGGCTGTATATGCAGGTAAGGCAAACGTGTCTGTTGTGTCACATTCAAGCCAGGTTTCAATAGGAGTACCTTGAGCTCAATTTCAAGATACTTCCAGTCATGAAACCAATCAAAATCATCTCTAATTTAATTGTATGTCTTCCATTCTAACAAATACCAGGAAACAGCCAATAAAGCCATAAAAATCATCCGAGAAAACATCTTAAAATCACTATTTTAAATCATATAAATGGTCACAGCTTTGTTTTTCCATTATGCAACCACATGAAGCAGGATTATTTATACAGTGCACACTCATTGCACAGACTCATTCTCTCATATCTAGGCCAAAATTTATGCTTATAGTTTATATGAGTGAGCTGAACTCATGACACAGATCTACACGGGGGTCCCAGGTCTCAATGATGTAGTTCTACGTTACCATGGCCATGGCCGTGACCATGGCGTAATAGCGCACAAAATGCGTGCTAAAGGAACAACAGGAAAAGTCGGTCGATGGATCTATAATTTCCTCACTAACAGAACACAGAGAGTAGTCGTCAACAGAGTAAAGTCCGAGGCAGCTACGGTGAAAAGCTCTGTTCCACAAGGCACAGTACTCTCTCCCATCTTGTTCCTCATCCTCATATCCGACATAGACAAGGATGTCAGCCACAGCACCGTGTCTTCCTTTGCAGATGACACCCGAATCTGCATGACAGTGTCTTCCATTGCAGACACTGCAAGGCTCCAGGCGGACATCAACCAAATCTTTCAGTGGGCTGCAGAAAACAATATGAAGTTCAACGATGAGAAATTTCAATTACTCAGATATGGTAAACACAAGGAAATTAAAACTTCATCAGAATACAAAACAAATTCTGGCCACAAAATAGAGCGAAACACCAACGTCAAAGACCTGGGAGTGATCATGTCAGAGTATCTCACCTTCAAGGACCATAACATTGTATCAATCGCATCTGCTAGACAAATGACAGGATGGATAATGAGAACCTTCAAAACTAGGGAGGCCAAGCCCATGATGACACTCTTCAGGTCACTCGTTCTATCTAGGCTGGAATATTGCTGCACACTAACAGCACCTTTCAAGGCAGGTGAAATTGCTGACCTAGAAAATGTACAGAGAACCTTCACAGCGCGCATAACGGAGATAAAACACCTCAATTACTGGGAGCGCTTGAGGTTCCCAAACCTGTATTCCCTGGAATGCAGGTGGGAGAGATACATGATTATATACACCTGGAAAATCCTAGAGGAACTAGTACCGAACTTGCACACGAAAATCACTCACTACGAAAGCAAAAGACTTGGCAGACGATGCAACATCCCCCCAATGAAAAGCAGGGGTGTCACTAGCACGTTAAGAGACCATACAATAAGTGTCAGGGGCCCGAGACTGTTCAACTGCCTCCCAGCACACATAAGGGGGATTACCAACAGACCCCTGGCAGTCTTCAAGCTGGCACTGGACAAGCACCTAAAGTCGGTTCCTGACCAGCCGGGCTGTGGCTCGTACGTTGGTTTGTGTGCAGCCAGCAGCAACAGCCTGGTTGATCAGGCTCTGATCCACCAGGAGGCCTGGTCACAGACCGGGCTGCGGGGGCGTTGACCCCCGGAGCTCTCTCCAGGTAAACTCCAGATGGACAGTGAATGGGTTCAGTGTTATGATCAAGATATCAATTAGTCTGTAGTGGAAGGAAGGCGGGGTAGGGGTCGGCCTAGGAAAGGTTGGAGAGAGGGGGTAAAGGAGGTTTTGTGTGCGAGGGGCTACTTCCAGCAGGTATGCATGAGCGTGTTTGATAAGAGTGAATGGAGACAACAAAGTAACATTTATGAAGGGGTTCATTGAGTCCTGGAACTGCCTGCACTCTGAAGGAGGGGTGTTAATGTTGCATTTAAAAACTGTATGTAAAGCACTCTGGCAACAGTGATGGATGAATGATGGTGAAAGTTTTTCAAATCTGTGATAATAAAAATAAAAATCAATTAGTACAAGTGCAGTGTTCACATGATCCTCCAGCTGGATCAACCTCACATACAGCCACCCCCCCCTCCCACACACGTCATAAACCTATATCGTGTAACAATCAACTACAGTATACACTGGTAGATCATCTCAGTAAATTTTACTAAGGGCAAGTACTTGTAGAGAGAAATATATTTAAATTATTAGTTATCACAAAATGAGATAATGAAAATGCAATTTCATTAAGAAGAAAAATACTTACAGTCAAGCCTTTAATTAACAGACCTCCACTCAATGGGATTCGGAAATAACAAAAAAAGAAAAAAAAAATTGCCTGAACAAATGTTGGAATCATTGGAAAAATGGAAAAAATCTGTAATTTCCTGATTCTGCCAATAGCGACTGTGTCCAGTTTTCTTCTGAATTATCAGACTAAGTTCAATGATTCAGATGACTGTTTTGGAACAGGCCAGAGTGTCCACATCCAGGATGTCGGTTTTCACTGACGCATGAGCCATAGGCTGCCCACGACACTTTACTAGTTGTGCTCACTCACTTATACACTCGCTATTCAGACTCTAATTTTCCTTGGATTTAGAGTGTTCTGTGGGACTTTATCAACATGTAAACTACAATTAACAATATCATCTAAAGCAAGTGGTGGTGGGTGGTGCTATGAGGAAATGTGTGGTTCTCAGTGTTAAAGTAAAAATTTGAATTAATAAAGAAGGTAGAGTGAGTCATCTTGTAGTACTAGTGGTTACAATAACTGTATTATTATTATCCAGCAGTTTTCTGAATCAGTGGACCAACTCCGCTGATTGAGAACTTCATCCGTCTACGTTACGACTGTGAAAAATTAATTTCGTAATTCAGAATCTATGGACAATCAGCAATAATAAGCACTCCACTCCCCACATTAATCTGTTAATTAGAGGTTTAACTGTACAATTTCACTATGAAGAAAAACACTTACAATTTCATTATGAAGAAACTGTCTATCGATGTTATCATTAATATTAAAGATGGTGACTTCTAAAGGTGGAGGTGGGCCAACATAATCCGAGTCAATCTGAAATTATAAAGGTTACATATTATTAATAACAGACAAAAACACAAATAGAAACATGACATGATGAGCATGTACACACACACACATACACACACACACACACACACACACAAAACCTCACTCCTACTCACCTAAGGAAACATGTTAAGGAACTTCAGAAAGTGCAGAAGTATGCAGCGAGACCAGTTCTAGACCTAAGAGAAATAAGCTACAAGGAAAGACTAACTAAAGGAATTTAATCTAATGATGCTGGAAAACAGAAGGACCACAGAAGACATGATAAAAACATACAAAATACTCAGAGCAACTGATAAGGCATACAAGGGAAGAATGTTTGAGAGGTGGGAAACAGGTACTCAGGGGGCAGAGCTTGAAACTAAACACATATATGAGTCACAGGAATGTCAGGAACTATTTCATCAGTCTCAGGGTGGTCAAGAAGTGGAATAACATCAATGAGATAGTGGTGGAGGCATACTTCATATATAGTTTTTAAAATAGGTATGATATGGCCTATGAGGCCAGGAGAGAATGACTCTGGCAAGCAGAAAGCTGAAAGGCAAGGCCAAGAAATAAGACACGACTCCTGCAACAACATAAAGGTGCATACACACACACTGGAAACAGTGGGTGACTATTAAAGTTTGCAAAAGGTTCTACTTTCTTTCAACAAACTGACCGTATCCCACTGAGGCAGGGTGGCACAAAAAGAAAAATGAAAGTTTCTCTTTTTAAATTTAGTAATTTATACAGGAGAATGGGTTACTAGCCCCTTGCTCCCGGCATTTTAGTCGCCTCTTACAACAAGCATGGGTTACGGAGGACGAATTCTGTTCCACTTCCCCATGGAGATAAGAGGATGTAAACAAGAACAAGAACTAGAAAGAAAATAGAAAAAACCCAGAGGGGTGTGTATATACAGGTACCATCTGACTTACGACCGAGTTCGGTTCCAAGAAACCGGTTGTAAGTCGAAATGGACGTAAGTCGAACTTTACTACTGAATATCAACATCACATTTTTGTAATGACTATTTTATTGTTTTGTTTTGGTATTTCATGTTTTACTTTACTTTTTATGCTGTTAGTACTGCATTTTATACTGTAAGGTTTAGGATAAACACTGTGTACAACACAAACACTTGTTTATTTCCCAGAAATTTGGTGTAAAAAACACGGTCGTAAGTTGAGTGGTCATATGTCGAGCAGGTTGTAAGTCGGATGGTAGGTGTATATTCTTGTACATGTATGTGTAGTGTGACCGAAGTGTAAGTAGAAGTAGCAAGATGTACATGAAATCTTGCATGTTTATGAGACAGAAAAAAAGGACACCAGCAATCCTACCATCATGTAAAACAATTACAGGCTTTTGTTTTACATTCACTTGGCAGAACGGTAGTACCTCCCTGGGCGGTTGCTGTCTACCAACCTACTACCTAGATTGCAAAAGGTTGTACAGGTCAAAATACTTATATGAAGAGTTGGTAGCAACTGAGGGGCAAGATGATTTGAAAGACACCAGAGAACAACATGCAGTACATTAGAACACAGTAAACCGTTATATTACACAGATTTATTTGCCACGTTTTGATTATGCACTACTGAAAAATTGCGGCACAATTTTATACCACACATCGTAAAATTAACTTTCCACAGTTCTGTTTGCGGGCGCGGAAAAAATTTCCCCAGCTCAAGCTGCCGTCTTGTTGTGGGTCAGTGGGGGAGACCTCCCACCATCTCCTGCCGCCCCCGACACTCCTGCCATCACCATCCCAACCATCGTGAATACCTGTTCAGTTCTATTCTGTCTTAGGAGCTAGCTGTGTTTGTGAATTGTGTTTTGATCTTTTAATTACCATATCTCATATCTGCCAAGCAATCATGGCACCCAGTAGGCATACCAGTGTTGCTGAAAGTGGCAAGAAAATGTGTAAGCATTTAAGTCTTAGAGTTAACGAAGAAAATAGAGATATTAGACAAGAGATAGATTATGCCATAATGAAGCATCACTGTGCAATTCAAAAGAATGAGGTAAATATGTGAGTTTGTGTGATGAATAACTGACTGACTGGTTTGACTGATTTACTGACTGACTGACTTGACTGACTGAATGACTTAAAATTAGACTTTCACTGAAGAGGATCCTGAAACGGTGTCTAGCCCTTTCAGGGTCGAGAGGCCCTCTCTGAATCTCATTCTCAGGGTTGAAAAATATTCGAAAAAGCAAAACAAAATCTTATGAAATGATAGAGTATATTTTTGCGAGTGTTATAGGCCAAAAAAAAAAAAAAAAATTGCAATCAATACTTGCCGAGATATGGAGGCGTGAAGTTGACAGAAAATGAGCCACTTATGGCAACACAGCTGACTGCCAGTCATGCAGTAATAGTTTTTTTTTCTACTTTTTTTCTTTTATTTTTAAACATTTTATTTTTTCAAGTAACTTTTATGGCCTGTGAGACCAATATAAGCCATATTTTGGATATACACACTCACTGTATGCTACACAATAACTGCACAAACATTGACAGGTGAACATTTTCACCTATTTTAGTCACATACTATTGTGTAGCAATATATACATAGTATTTATAGGTCCCAACAATGTTTTGGATACACAGGAGTATAAAATAATAATAATAATAATAATAATAATTGAAGCATGGTGTAAGACTAGTGTCACTCCACTGCTGACAGGTCAGCAGTGGAGTGACATTTGATGAGTCTGCACTGCCTAGGCTTTGTTTTCACTGTTACACATAAACATGTCTGTCTGTCTGTCAGTGTCAGTCTGTCTAGCTCTGTCTTGCTCTCTGTCTGTTTAGCTCTCTGTGTCTAACTCTCTGTCAATCTGTCTGTCTAGCTCTCTGTCTGCATCACATTTGAGTTCTGACACGTATTATTTGCCAGTCATGGTTACAAGCACAGTATAGCACTTTGTCTGGATTTTTTTGGGGTTATCCAAGGTAATTTACACTATGCATAATTGTATTTATGTGTACCTGTGAGACAGAGATAGCCAACTGGCCAGCCAGCCAGCCAACCAGCCAGCCAGCCGACCAGCCAGCCAGCCGACCAGCCAGCCAGCCAGCCAGCCGACCAGCCAGCCAGCCGACCAGCCAGCCAGCCAGCCAGCTGACCAGCCAACCGACTAGCTAGCCGACCAGCCAGCCAGCCGACCAGCCAGCCAGCCGACCAGCCAGCCGACCAGCCAGCCGACCAGCCAGCCAGCCAGCCAGCCAGCAACCATGCTCCCTTTCTCACCACCCACACTGCCTTCCTCACCCCCACACTGCCTTCCCCACCAACTACACTGCCTTCAATACCACCCACATGCAAATAAGTCACTCAGACTTCTTTTGGTGGAAGGTGCAAGGTTGATAATGGTTTGGGTTTTCATCAGTATTTCTGGTACAGTAGGGCCCCACTTATACGGCAGGTTAGGTTCCAGGCTACTGCCGTAAAGTGGAACACCCTTTTTTTCCACTTATAAATGCATACAAACACTAGATAACAAGTTTACACTAACATATACTAAGTTAGCAATAGAACAAGGCATCAAAAAACCATAAAAAAGTACAATACACACAGAGTGCACTCATTACTTACCTTAAAATATTTATAGTCTTAATCTAGGGCGAGACAAGTAGTATTTATTGTAAGAAATCAAGTGTGGTATGTATGGTAGCCAGCCAGGCTACCATACCAGGCCAACCCACCCACACATACTATTCTATGATATTTAAGCATCCCAGAGCGATAAAATGTATATACAGTTCACTCATTACTTACCTTAAAATATTTGTAGTCTTAATGTAGGGTCAGGAGTAAGTAAATGAGATAAAACGAATAAATGAGAGAGAGAAAGAATGAGTACATGAGAGGGGACAGGCGCAGAGTTAGGTAAACAAACCAGGCAAAGGTAAGTTTTGTAAACAAACAGTGTACACATCTGGTTTGTGTACAAGTTACATTGTGTACAGGTTGTCTCTACATTGATACGGTAGAATAAATAAAGAAGAACACTCCCATTCTCATGTAACATCATTTTGAGAAGAAATGATGCTCTGAGTGAAGGCAATGGAAATAAGTCACTCTGACTTTTTTGGGTTATCCTAGGTTCTCTACACATATGTTGTTATGTATGATAATCTATGTAACTGTATTTGTGTATACCTGAATAAACTTACTTACATACATACGAAAGGAATAATTTTCTACAGTTACCCCCAGTAACACATTTTCTCTTATGTTAGATTAGAGAAAATGTTATTTTTGGCATCACTTGCACAAGTTATCTGGCTACGACATCTCATATTTATTTATTTATTTATTTATTTATTAACAATTTGAGCAAACATACAGAGGTACAAAAAAATACAGATAAGAGCAGCATGCCAAAGCCACTTATACTATGCATAGCATTACGGGCTGGCTTAAAATTAACTAAGCAATGATGAAATCAGTGATAATACATTATTGTAAACAGATAACTATAAAGCACAAATGAGTATTACAAAGACAGGTCATATGGTTGCATGCATTGTTGTACATTCAGTCGTATGGAGTATTCTGTTAGGTAGTGTATTTAAAAAATAATAAAGTTAGATTGGGTTTTAGGTTTAACATTTATGTGATATAATTGTGAGAAACATTTAAGATATACAATTTATAAGGTTCAGTTATTCAGTATTTATTTGGTTTTGGGTGAGTAAGTGATCTTTGAGAAGAGACTTGAATTTATAAACAGGTAGTGTTTCTTTTATATTTACAGGTAATGAATTCCAGATTTTAGGGCCTTTTATGTGCATTGAGTTTTTGCATAGTGTGAGATGGACACGAGGAATATCAAAGAGTGATCTGTGCCTTGTGTTATGGTCATGTGTTCTGTTGAGGTTGGCAAGGAGATGTTTGAGGGGAGGGTTAATATCAGAGTTAAGTGTTCTATGTATGTAATAGGTGCAGTAATAAGTATGGATGTTTTGTATGGTGAGTAGGTTTAGTGTATTGAATATTGGTGGAGTGTTAATTTATTCTATTGTAGGGTGTATTTATCATCTTTTTATGTTATGTATCGTGTTTATTATATAATTTTGAAAAAAATATCATGGATGGATTAATGAAAATGTGTATATTAACGTAATATACAACATTTAATAAGACTCGGTGATTATTATTATTATTATTATTATCATTTCTAATATGGCGTCACTTGTGCAAGTCGTCTGCTACCACATCTCATATTTATGTTTATTTATTCTATTGTGGGGTGTATTTAACATCTTTTTATGTTATGTATCGTGTTTATTATATAATTTTGAAAAAATATCATAGATGGATTAACGAAAATGTGTATTTAACGTAATATACGACATTTAAATGAGACGATGATTATTATTATCATTACTAATATGACGTCTGGAGACATAAGACACTCTTACTGATTTTAATGTGTACCTGCATGCCAGCACAGTATGTAAGTTTATTTAAGTACAGGTATACATAAGTATAATTATCAGAGTATATATAAAATATGAAATAACTTTTAAAAACATTTGAAATTTTGGAGTTTCGAGACAAAATGGAGAGACTTAGTGCTTACTGAGCTCACGAAGAATGTAAACAAACAAGGTGGGGCGCGGTGACCGTATTAGAAAGTCAGGTGGGGGGAGCCGTATAGCGAGTTTTGGTCATAATTTGAAATGACCGTATTAGCGGAATGCCGTAAAGTGAAACGCCGTAATGCGGGGCCTTCCTGTATGTGTATATATGTATATATATGTGTATATATGTATATATGTGTATATATGTATATATATGTATATATATGTATATATGTGTATATATATATATATGTATATAAGTATATATATGTATATATATATATATTTTTCAACAAGTCGGCCGTCTCCCACCGAGGCAGGGTGACCCAAAAAAGAAAGAAAATCCCCAAAAAGAAAATACTTTCATCATCATTCAACACTTTCACCACACTCGCACATTATCACTGTTTTTGCAGAGGTGCTCAGAATACAACAGTCTAGAAGCATACACATATAAAGATACACAACATATCCCTCCAAACTGCCAATATCCCAAACCCCTCCTTTAAAGTGCAGGCATTGTACTTCCCATTTCCAGGACTCAAGTCCGACTATATGAAAATAACCGGTTTCCCTGAATCCCTTCACTAAATATTACCCTGCTCACACTCCAACAGATCGTCAGGTCCCAAGTACCATTCGTCTCCATTCACTCCTATCTAACACGCTCACGCACGCTTGCTGGAAGTCCAAGCCCCTTACCCACAAAACCTCCTTTACCCCCTCTCTCCAACCCTTTCGAGGACGACCCCTACCCCGCCTTCCTTCCCCTATAGATTTATATGCTTTCCATGTCATTCTACTTTGATCCAGTCTCTCTAAATGACCAAACCACCTCAACAACCCCTCTTCTGCCCTCTGACTAATACTTTTATTAACTCCACACCTTCTCCTAATTTCCACACTCCGAATTTTCTGCATAATATTTACACCACATATTGCCCTTAAACAGGACATCTCCACTGCCTCCAACCGTCTCCTCGCTGCTGCATTTACCACCCATATATATATATAGTGACACAGTAGTGTCAAGAGAGTTGTACCCTGTGTAGGGTCACGAATTATTTATTATTTTAGTAAAATGCTAATTATAATTTATTATTGTAACATGTATATATTATCAGATGTTTATTAGTTCAAATACCTCTAGACCAAAGATAGTTGATTTTTATATTAAAGATTAATTGATTTTAATGTGTATATATGTATCCCGAACTCTTTATTACAAAATGAGTAAAACTACCATCTTTAAAAATTACTTTTTTTGTAATAGTTCCCTACCTTTTCTTACGGTAACATTCATTGACAACTGGGACCTCTTCT
Source organism: Cherax quadricarinatus (assembly GCF_038502225.1). Classification (NCBI taxonomy): domain Eukaryota; kingdom Metazoa; phylum Arthropoda; class Malacostraca; order Decapoda; family Parastacidae; genus Cherax; species Cherax quadricarinatus. The sequence goes on along the minus strand of NC_091299.1, from coordinate 41,046,297 downwards.
ATGGCAGAAATGACATGTATGCTAGGGATGGGGTTCACTTATCTAGGTGTGGGGTGGGAGCACTGGCAACTGCAGTGGAGGGAGCAGTTAGGACTTTAAACTAGGAATAGTTAGTGGTATGGGTTTTGGCAGGAAAACAGTGAAGTCCCAGTGTAGTAATATTACGAGTTCTAGGGGAACTAGTAATAATAAGAACGAGATAGATATTGAAAAGCCAGGGACCTTGGGTGATAAAGACGGTAATAGGTTTAGTAGAAAAATAGAAATGAGCAGGAAGGGTAAAGAGAAAGGAGAGTCTTTCAATGTTTATTATGCTAATTGCCGTAGTGCTAGGAATAAGATGGACGAGTTGAGATTAGTTGCTAGTGTAGGTAACATTGATGTATTTGCCTTAACTGAGACGTGGTTTAATTCAAAAAGTCGGGACATGCCTGCGGAATGTCATATTCAGGGTTTTAAATTGTTCCAAGAAGATAGAAGTATTGGGAGGGGGGGTGGGGTGGCATTGTACGTCCGAGATCGCTTGAACTGTTGCATAAAAACGGGTATTAAGTCTGAAGTAACACATACAGAGTCTGTTTGGATAGAATTTTCAGAGGGGCATGAAAAACTGATTTTAGGAGTGATATACCGTCCCCCTAACTTAGATAGGGACCAAGGGAAACTACTATGGGAGGAAATTGTTAAGGCCACAAGGCACGATAATGTAGTAATTCTAGGAGACTTTAACTTTAGTCATGTTGATTGGAATTTCTTGACTGGGAATTTAGAATCGTACGACTTCTTAGAAGTATTTCAGGATTGTTTTTTGAAGCAGTTTGTGACAGAACCTACAAGGGGAAATAACCTGCTTGACTTAGTTATGGCAAACAATGAATCCCTTGTTAATAATTTAGAAATTTCAGAGGAACTGGGTGCTAGCGACCACAAATCAATTACATTTAGCATTGAATGGAAGTACGATAGTAGCGATAACTCAGTAACAGTCCCAGATTTTCGCTTAGCAGATTACGATGGGCTTAAAGAACACTTATCATCTGTTGACTGGGGTAACGAAGAGAGCTATCAATATGACAGTTTTCTGAACACTATACATGCTGCTCAAAGAGCGTTTATCCCATATAAAGAAATTAGATCAAATAGAAATGACCCAAAATGGATGAATAATAGGCTCAAATATCTACTAGGGCATAAGAAAGGAATTTATAGGCGTATCAAAAGAGGTGAGGGTCATCTTATGAATCAGTATATTGACATTAAGAGGGACATTAAAAAGGGGATAAGAAAAGCTAAAAGGGACTATGAAATTAAAGTTGCTAGGGATTCTAAAACTAACCCAAAAAGTTTTTTCCAGGTCTATAGAACAAAAGTTAGAGATAAGATAGGTCCCCTTAAAAATAACTATGGGCACCTTACTGACAATGAGAATGAAATGTGCTTGATTTTAAATAATTATTTTCTCTCAGTTTTTACACAGGAAGACACTAACAATATTCCAGTAATTAATTTTTACAGTGGGCTAGAAGAAGATAAATTATGTAACATCACAGTCACTAGTGAGATGGTTGTGAGGCAGATAGACAGACTGAAGCAAAATAAGTCGCCGGGTCCTGATGAGGTTTTTTCAAGGGTTCTTAAGGAATGCAAAATGGAACTCTGTGAACCATTAACTAATATTTTTAATTTATCTCTTCAAACAGGTGTAGTGTCTGATATGTGGAAGATGGCTAATGTAACTCCTATTTTTAAAACAGGGGACAAGTCGTTACCGTCAAATTACCGCCCAATAAGCCTGACCTCAATTGTAGGCAAATTACTAGAGTCAATTATAGCTGAGATTATAAGAAGCCATCTCGATAAGCATAGCTTGATTAATGATACTCAGCATGGATTCACAAGAGGCCGGTCTTGTCTAACTAATTTATTAACTTTCTTCAGTAAAGCTTTTGAGGCTGTTGACCACAATAAAGAATTTGATATTATTTACTTAGATTTTAGTAAGGCTTTTGATAGAGTTCCGCACCATAGACTGTTAAAGAAAGTGGCAGCCCATGGCATTGGGGGAAAAGTGCTCTCGTGGATCGAGTCATGGCTCACTGACAGGAAGCAGAGTGTGTCCATAAATGGGGTTAAATCCGAGTGGGGATCTGTAACAAGTGGCGTTCCACAGGGATCAGTCTTGGGCCCGTTGTTGTTTATAATATATATCAATGATCTTGATGAGGGAATTACTAGTGATATGAGCAAATTCGCCGATGACACAAAGATAGGTAGGATAATTGATTCAAACGTAGATGTTAGGGAACTTCAGGAGGACTTAAACAAACTCTATTCTTGGTCAGAAAAGTGGCAGATGCAGTTCAATGTAGATAAGTGCAAGGTTCTGAAGCTTGGGAGTGCCCATAACCCTAGTACTTATAAATTAAATGATGTAGAACTTAGCCATACAGATTGCGAAAAGGACTTGGGGGTTATGGTGAGCAGCAACCTTAAACCAAGACAGCAATGCCTAAGCGTACGTAATAAGGCAAATAGATTACTGGGATTTATATCAAGAAGTGTAAGCAACAGAAGTCCAGAGGTCATACTGCAGCTTTATACATCATTAGTAAGGCCTCACCTTGATTATGCAGCTCAGTTCTGGTCTCCGTATTACAAAATGGACATAAATTCGTTAGAAAACATTCAGCGTAGGATGACTAAATTAATACATAGCATCAGAAATCTTCCTTATGAAGAAAGATTGAAGACTCTTAAGTTACATTCACTTGTTAGACGAAGAATGAGGGGAGACCTGATCGAAGTGTATAAGTGGAAGATAGGTATTAATAAAGGGGATATTAATAAGGTCTTGAGGATGTCTCTCCAAGAGAGAACCCGCAGTAATGGATTTAAATTAGATAAGTTTAGATTTAGAAAGGACATAGGAAAGTATTGGTTTGGAAATAGGGTAGTTGATGAGTGGAACAGTCTACCTAGTTGGGTTATTGAGGCTAGGACTTTGGGTAGTTTCAAATCTAGGTTGGATAAGTACATGAGTGGGAAGGGTTGGATTTGAGTGGGACTTTCACATCAGAGCTTATTTCTTGGGTAGCATTGAAAATTGGGTTGGGTAAATGTTTTGTTAGTGGGATGAATTGTAAAGGACCTGCCTAGTATGGGCCAGCAGGCCTCCTGCAGTGTTCCTCCTTTCTTATGTTCTTATGTTCTTACTCCTGCACCCCTATAAAATTTTTGCTCTAACCTCGCACCCCCACAATTTAAACTTTGTTCAAGGATAAAGGATGTGGAATCGTACTAAATTTTATCAAAAGAAGATATTTGTTTCACTTTCTAATATAATATGTGAACAAAAATCAGACTTACAGAAAAGAAACATAACAAAAATAATAACTCTTGCTTGAAATATACACAAAAAAGTAAAATCAAGAACTAGCTTTCAAACCTTTAGAAAGGAATTTTATTTTTTTAATATGTAAAAAGTCAAACATAATCTGAAATAAAGAGATGAAAATAAAGATAATGGTAATTTTACTATTATTATTGAATATTAATAAGTAATAAATGAATCAATTTCCTGTTATTAAGACGGATGCTTCTTGCACCACCTGGAATGATGTCTCGCACCCCCACGGGGTGCGAGCAACCCCGGTTGGGAACCCCTGTTCTAGGTGATGGCCACTGAAATGGCTGATACAAAACTTGTAGACCCAACTATTGGTACCCAGACATGTACAGTAGTAGTAGTAGTAGTAGTAGTAGTAGTAGTAGTAGTAGTAGTAGTAGTAGTGGTAGTAGTGGTAGTAGTAGTGGTAATAGTAGTGGTAGTAGTAGTAGTAGTGGTAATAGTAGTGGTAGTAGTAGTGGTAATAGTAGTGGTAGTAGTAGTGGTAATAGTAGTGGTAGTAGTAGTGGTAATAGTAGTGGTAGTAGTAGTGGTAATAGTAGTGGTAGTAGTAGTGGTAATAGTAGTGGTAGTAGTAGTGGTAATAGTAGTGGTAGTAGTAGTGGTAGTAGTAGTGGTAGTAGTAGTGGTAGTAGTAGTGGTAGTGGTAGTAGTAGTGGTAGTGGTAGTAGTAGTGGTAGTGGTAGTAGTAGTGGTAGTAGTAGTAGTAGTGGTAGTAGTAGTAGTAGTGGTAGTAGTAGTGGTAGTAGTAGTGGTAGTAGTAGTGGTAGTAGTGGCAGTGGTTGTGGTGGTGGTGGTGGTGGTTGGGGTGGTGGTTAGGGTGGGGTGGTGGTGGTTGTGGTTGTGGTGGTGTTGGTGTTGGTGGTTGTGGTGGTGGTTGTGGTGGTAGTTGTGGTGGTGGTAGTGGTGGTAGTGGTAGTGGTGGTAGTGGTGGTAGTGGTGGTGATGGTGGTGGTGGTGATGGTGGTGGTGATGGTGGTGGTGGTGATGGTGGTGGTGATGGTGGTGATGGTGGTGGTTATAGTGGTTATGGTGGTTGTGGTTATGGTAGCAGTGCTTATGGTGGTGGTGATGGTGGTTATAGTGGTGGTGGTAGTGGTGATGGTGGTGGTTATGGTGGTGGTGATGGTGGTGATGGTGGTGATGGTGGTGATGGTGGTGATGGTGGTGGTTGTGGTGGTTATGGTGATGGTTATGGTGGTGATGGTGATGGTGGTGGTGGTGGCTATGGTGGTGGTGGTTGTGGTGGTGGTGGTGGTGGTGATGGTGGTGGTTATGGTGGTGGTGATGGTTATGAGAATTAATCTGGTGGTTATGGTGGTGGTGATAGTGGTGGTGGTGATGCCAGTGGTGGTGGTGGTGATGGTGGTGGTGGTGGTGATGGTTGTGGTGGTGGTGATGGTGGTGGTTGTGGTGATGGTTGTTGTGGTGGTGATGGTGGTTGTTGTGGTGGTGGTGATGGTGGTGGTGGTTATTGTGGTGGTGGTGATGGTGGTGATGGTGATGGTGGTGATGGTTTTGGTGGTGGTGATGGTAGTTATGGTGGTGGTTAAGGTGGTGGTGGTGATGGTTATGGTGGTGGTTATGGTGGTGATTGTGGTGGTGATGGTGGTGGTGGTGATGGTTATGGTGGTGGTGATGGTGATAGTTATGTTGGTGATGGTTGTGGTGGTTATGGTGGTGGTGATGATTATGGTGGTGGTAGTTATGGTGGTGGTGGTGATGGTTGTGCTGGTGGTTATGGTGGTGGTGGTGGTGATGGTGGTGATGGTGGTGGTGATGGTGGTGGTGATGGTGGTGGTTATGGTGGTGGTGGTTATGGTGGTGGTGGCTATGGTGGTGGTGGTTATGGTGGTGGTGGTTATGGTGGTGGTGGCTATGGTGGTGGCTATGGTGGTGGTGATGGTGGTGGTTATGGTGATGGTGGTGGTTATGGTGGTGGTGGTGGTTATGGTGGTGGTGGTTATGGTGGTGGTTATGGTGGTGGTGATGGTGGTGGTGGTCATTTATTTTTTTCATTTATTTAATAATTTGAACATACATACAGAGGTACCAAAAAATACAGGTAAGTGCAGCATGCCAAAGCCACTTATATGCATAGCATTACGGGCTGGCTTAAAATTAACTTAAGATTAACTAAGCAATGATGTAATCAGTGATAAAACATTATTGCAAACAGATAACAATAAAGCACAAATGAGTATTACAAAGACAGGTCATATGGTTGCATGCATTCCTGTACATTCAGTAGAATGGAGTATTCTGTTGGGTAGTGTATTTAAAAAATAACAAAGTTAGATTGGGTCGTAGGTTTAACATTTATGTTATATAATTGTGAGAAACATTTAAGATATACATTTTATAAGGTTCACTTATTCAGTATTTATTTGGTTTTGTGTGAGTAAGTGATCTTTGAGAAGAGACTTGAATTTATAAACAGGTAGTGTTTCTTTTATATTTACAGGTGGTGGTTATGGTGGTGATGGTGGTGGTGATGGTGGTGGTGATGGTGGTGGTGGTGGTTATGGTGGTGGTGGTGGTTATGGTGGTGGTTATGGTGGTGGTGGTTATGGTGGGGGTGGTGGTTATGGTGGTGATGGTAGTGGTTATGGTGGTGGTTATGGTGGTGATGGTGGTGGTGGTTATGGTGGTGATGGTAGTTATGGTGGTGGTGGTGGTGGTTATGGTGGTGGTGGTGGTTATGGTGGTGGTGGTGGTGATGGTGGTGGTGGAGATATTGGTTGTTATGGTGATGGTGATTATGGTGGTGGGTGTTATGGTGGTGGTGGTGATGGTGGTGGTGGTGGTGATGATGGTTACGGTGGTTATGGTGGTGGTGATGATGGTTACGGTGGTTATGGTGGTGATTATGGTGGTGGTAGTTATGGTGGTGGTGGTGATGGTTGTGGTGGTAGTGGTGATGGTTGTGCTGGTGGTGGTGGTGGTTATGGTGGTGGTGATGGTGGTGATGGTGGTGGTGGTGATGGTGGTTATGGTGGTGTGATGGTGGTGGTGGTGGTGGTGATGGTGGTGGTGGTTATTGTGGTGGTGGTTATTGTGGTGGTGGTTATGGGGGTGGTGGTGATGGTGGTGGTTATGGTGGTGGTGGTGGCAGTGGTGGTTATGGTGGTGGTGGTGGCAGTGGTGGTGATGGTGGTGGTTATGGTGGTGGTGATTATGGTGGTGGTGGTGGTGATGGTAGTGGTGGTGATGGTTATGGTGGTGGTGATGGTTATGGTGGTGGTGATGGTTATGGTGGTGATGGTGGTGGTGATGATTATGGTGGTGGTAGTTATGGTGGTGGTGGTGATGGTTGTGCTGGTGGTGGTGATGGTTGTGCTGGTGGTTATGGTGGTGCTGGTGGTTATGGTGGTGGTGATGGTGGTGGTGATGGTGGTGGTGGTGGTGGTGGTGGTGGTGGTGGTGATGGTGGTGGTGGTGGTGATGGTGGTGGTGGTGATGGTGGTGGTGGTGATGGTGGTGGTGGTGGTGGTGGTGGTGGTGGTGGTGGTGGTGATGGTGATGGTGGTGGTGATGGTGGTGGTGGTGGTGGTGGTGGTGGTGATGGTGGTGGTGATGGTGGTGGTGGTGATGGTGGTGGTGGTGATGGTGGTGGTGGTGATGGTGGTGGTGGTGGTGGTGGTGGTGGTGGTGGTGGTGATGGTGGTGGTGGTGATGGTGGAGGTGATGATGATGGTGATGGTTATGGTGGTGATAGTGGTGGTGGTGGTGATGGTGGTGGTAGTTATGATGGTGGTGGTGGTTATGATTGTGCTGGTGGTTATGGTGGTGGTGGTGGTGATGGTTATGGTGGTAATGGTTATTGTGGTGGTGATGGTGGTGGTGGTGGTGTGGTGATGGTGGTGGTGGTGATGGTTATGGTGGTGATGGTTATGGTGGTGGTTATGGTGGTGGTGATGGTGGTTATGGTGGTGGTGATGGTGGTTATGGTGGTGGTGGTGGTGATGGTTGTGCTGGTGGTTATGGTGGTGCTGTTGGTTATGGTGGTGGTGCTTATTATCAGCACTTTTTCACTTTTGGGGAATTTATCATCAGGGGGTAGCACCATTGTGCTAAACAAATAAAGCTGAATGAATTTTTTAACCCTTTGACTGTCGCAACCCCCAATCCTGAGGTGTCTCCTGGTGTCGCAAAATTAAAAAAAAAAAATTATTTTTTATGAAATTATAATCTTTTCCCGATTGTAATGACACCAAAAAAACGAAATTTGATGGAAAACTGACGGAATTATGCTCTCGCGAAGTTAGCGACCTCGGCGATATTTACAAATCGGCGATTTCGCCCACTTTGAGCCCTATTTTCGGCTAATTCCATTGTTCCAGTCGACCAAAATCATAGCTATTTCTTTAGAACTCCATTTTTTCTATCGATTGAGTACAAGAAACTGCCCATTTACCGATTTCAACTACCCAATAATGTGGTCAGAAATTTGCAATTTGGCCAATTTCACGAAAATTAAAAAATATGAGTTTCAAAATAAGGTCCAGAATGAACAATGCAGACATTTCTGGCTCTAAAATAAAATTTTCTTTGTTCATCAGTCATATCTCCAGGCCCCTCTGATATTACTCTTGCTTTCTATTTTGAATTTTTATTCAAACAAAAAATAGAAGACTTACTATTATGCAGACTTCTGCAATACTGTAATAATTGTATAAATAACATCAACCCCTTCATGACTGCATATTAGAATGGCTAGTTGGACATTTACTGAACAATGACATCATTTGTTTACTTTTGAACATTGGCAAAAATCAAACATTTTCCCTACTTTGAGCTCCATTTCCAGGTTCTCTTTATAGTAAAATCAATCAAAATCACCTCTACTTCTGTAATATGTTTTCCATTCTATCAAATGAGACCAAGAAAATGAGAATACAACCATAAATACTATACGAAAATAGACCACAAAGTCAGCATTTTAATTAAAAAAACTGGTCGTAGTTTTTTTTTCTCATTATGCACTGCGTGCTCCAGGAATTTTTTTATATGGTGCACACTGACCACACAGACCCATTCTCTCACATGTGGGCCTACCAGCTTTCTCCTGCTTGATTTGAAGCCGCTAGAATTTATGAGTATATATACGTCAAACATGGTACCTCGTAAGACGTATATATACGGCCGCGACAGTCAAAGGGTTAAACTTATTCTCAATTTATGTCTCCCAAACCATCTACAAGTAGGCCTTGGCCATCTATGTCTCCTCAACTGTTGAAGTCTGCTAAACCATCTACAACTCCCACACCATCTGTAGTATTACTGCTGGAGCTTTACACCTCCAGCAGTAACACTGAGTCACCACTAGACCACATGAGAATTAATCTGTCAGCTTGTTTATCCACCAGAAAAAGTAAAAAAAAAAATTATGTACTAAACTGCATTATATTGGACTTTGACTCTTTTCCTTTCAAGTACAGGTACTGTACAGGAAAGGCCCCGATTATATGTCGAGTTAAGTTTCAGGTTATCACTGTAAAACAAAAATTACCATAAACTGAATCACTCTTTTTTCACTTTTAAATGCATATAAATGCCTGATAACATGTTTATACTATCATATACTGTATTAATCTTTTCACTGTTCAGACCCCTGATCACAAACTTGCTCTCAGTGTTGAAAAACATTCGAAAAAAAAACTTTTTTTTTTTTTACCAAAATCTTAAGAATATTTTTCCGATTGTTTTAAAAGAAAAAAAAATTGTGATCAGTACTTACCGAGATATAGAGGCATGAATTTGACAGAGAGTGAACCGCTTACAGCAACAGCGGCGACTATCGCTAACTCGGTAATAAAATTTTTACTTTTATTCTATTTTTCTTTTAGTTTTTAATGCATATTTTTTCAAGTAACTTTTGTGGCCTGTGAGACCAATATAATGCATATTATATATACAGTAGACCTGAAAAATGCCGTGTTAGGTAAAACCATGTTACTGAAGACTTATGGGAAAAATAGCGTTACATTCCTGAGAGCCCCAAAAAAAGCCAAACAACTTTCTTTTTAGGCCTCCATATCTTACAAAAATAAATGTGAATAGGTAATTGTAGTTCATTGTTGTGATGTATTAAGTTGTATTTACTGCTTAAGACTACAAATGTAACAGAAATAATTATATTTCTTACCTTAAATTATGAATGGTGGTGTTTGTGGATGATTGTGAAGAGAGTGTAGAGTTATGTTGTGGTCCTACTGGGCCGAGGTGGATGGTAGAGGTTCTGGTACTGAATGAAGTCAATGGTTGTACTGGAGTATCTAAGTCATTCAGTAAGTCAGTCAAAGTCAGTAAGTCAAGTCATTCAGTCAGTCAAGTCATTCATTCAGTCAAGTCATTCATTCAGTCAAGTCAGTAAGTCAAGTCATTCATTCAGTCAAGTCAATAAGTCAGTCAGTTAAGTCACTCAGGTCAGTCAAGTCAAAAAGTCAAGTCATTCAGTCAGTCAAGTCAGTCAATTAAGTCAATCAGTAAGTCAATCAAGTAAATTATTCAGTCAAATCTGTAAGTCAAGTAACTTATTCAGTCAAGTCAGTAAGTCATTCAGTAAGCCAGTCACAAACTTATGTTTAACTCTTTTTACATGTGCAAAGTAACACTTCATTAAGGCCACAAGTTATCTCTTGTCCAATATCTTCAATCAATCAATCAATCAAGTTTATTCTCTACAAGGATTACAATGTGGGGTTTACAGATTTTGGTTATTGTGTGGTTTACATGTAATAAAATACTAATTACAGAGGCGGGCCACTAGGACACCTAGCATGGCTAGGCATTTCGGGCAAACTTAGATTAATTCTTAATCCTAAATTATTACAAATTATGGAGTAGTTGACTAAATACTAAGTGACTAAATACTAGTTTGTGAGTTTAGCAATGTGAATGCTTTTGTTTTGGCACAATACATAGTTTCTATATTGGAGTATCACAGGCAAACTTAGGACTAGTTAGGAATCATTATTTTAAGATTAAGATTCGTATTTCTGTGCTTATAGTAAAATGGGCGAGTGAGTGAGTGTACGTGTGAACCACCAGGTGGTTTTTATGTAGTTAGTTGACGGGGTGTATCAGGGAGATAAGATGCTTTCTAACGGTAGTTTTGAAGGTGATGAATGTGTCTGCAGTTCTAGAGTTTTCAGGTAGGGTGTTCCAGATTTTAGGGCCTTTGACATACATGTACATTGAATTTTTTTAAAGGTTTAGTCGGACACAGGGAATATCGTAGAGATGTTTGTGTCTGGTGTCATGCCTGTGGGTCCTGTCACAACTATCAAGAAAGCATTTTAGGTCAAGGTTAACCCATAAACGGTCCAAACATATACAGTGGACCCCCGCTTAACGATCACCTCCAAATGCGACCAATTATGTAAGTGTATTTATGTAAGTGCGTTTGTACGTGTATGTTTGGGGGTCTGAAATGGACTAATCTACTTCACAATATTCCTTATGGGAAAAAATTCGGTCAGTACTGGCACCTGAACATACTACTGGAATGAAAAAAGTTCGTTAACCGGGGGTCCACTGTATATACGTTTTTACCGCTAGTGCCCCAAACATATATACGTATACGTTTTATGTGTCCTACATTTAACATTGCCACGATAAGCCTGAGTCGCCTAGACATGTGAGAATGGGTGTGAGCACTCACTGTGCATCATATTAAAATAATTGGGGATGCCTGGGTACCATATGCTCTTTTTTCCTATTAAAAAGCAACAATGTTTTTTTTTCTCAAAAAAGTTGGGGCAGTACGGTAGTGAATGTATATATACATTTGGACCGTTTACGGGTTAATATTGGAATTTAAAGTCCTGTAGATGTAGATTGCACAGTAGTAAGTGTGGATGTTCTGAACAGGGAGTAAGTTTAGATCTATGAAGAGGGGGGGGGAGGGTTGCCAGGGATGGGATTTAGTGATTATTCTTACTGAAGCTTTTTGTTGGGTTATTATTGGCTTTAGGTGTGTTGCTGCAGTTGATCCCCAAGAACAAACAGCATACGTGAGGTATGGATAAATGAGTGAATGGTATAGTGTGAGAAGGGCATTTTGCAGCATGTAGTATCGAATCTTGGAGAGGATCCCAACTGTTTTGGATACTTTTTTTGTTATGTGTTGGATATGGGTGCTGAAGTTCAGGTTGTTGTCGAGGTATAGACCTAGGAATTTGCCCTCATTATGTCTGGCAATTAGTGTGTTGTCGATCTTAATGTTAAGTTGTGCAACATCTGCTCTGCTACCAAACATAATATAGTAGGTTTTGTCAGTGTTAAGTGTAAGTTTACTGGCTGTCATCCAAGTCCATATTTTGAGTAGCTCCTCGTTAACAATGGTGCTGAGGGTGGCAAGATTAGGGTGAGAGATGACATAAGTCGTATTGTCAGCGAAGAGAATGGGTTTCAGGTGTTGGGATACATTTGGAAGATCACTGATGTAAATGAGGAAGAGCAGGGGTCCAAGGACACTTCCCTGTGGAACTCCAGTATCAAGTGGCCATGTTGATGATGCTGTGTCTTTAATGGTGACATACTGATACCTATTAGTAAGGCAGGATTTGAAATATGCAAGCGCATGGCCTCTTATACCATAATGGTCAAGTTCATGAATTAGGATGCCGTGGTCTACTGTGTCAAAAGCTTTTCTTAGGTCAATAAAAATTCCTAGCGGATATTCTTTATTTTCCAATGCTGTGTAAAGCAGATCTAGCATTTTTACAATTGCATCATTAATGCTTTTATTTTTCCTGAATCCAAATTGGCAGGGGTTGAGTATGTTTTGTGCCGTTATAAATGAATATAGTCTCCTGTGCACGAGTTTCTCAAAGATTTTGGTTAGCAATGGCTTGATTTGAAGCCGCTAGAATTTATGCATATTAATATGTTCGAAACACTGGCTCGTAAGATGTATATGTACGACCAAAACAGTGAAAGGGTTAATGTAGAGTGAGAGGTGAGTAAACAAGATTAAATGAATAAATGAGAAAGAGAATGAGAGTGTAAAAGGTTCGCGAGTTTTGTAAACAAAGCAGTTGTTGTTGTTGTTATTTTTTCTTACAGAATTAAAGAGCATATTTTTGTGAAGGTAATAAGTCAAAAAAAAAAAAATTCTGATCAGTACTTACCGAGATGCAGTGCCAAGAAATTTGTCCAAAATGATGTGGTGGCGGCAACATCAACGAATTCCACATACCCGCATTACATTATTTAGCGGTTTTTATAGTTTTTTCTTTTCTTTTCCAATTTTTTTCTTTTCCTACTAACATTTGGGGCCTGAGAGACCAATACTGTATATAATGTATATATATAAACTCACTGTATTGAACACAATAACCGCACTAAAGTTATTATCATATTATTGTTTACCACTGTTGTTTATTACAATAAACATGCACAAATCTTGTATAATACTAATGTTCTATCATATACAGTGGACCCCCGCATAACGATCACCTCCCAATGCGACCAATTATGTAAGTGCGTTTGTACGTGTATGTTTGGGGGTCTGAAATGGACTAATCTACTTCACAATATTCCTTATGGGAACAAATTCGGTCAGTACTGGCACCTGAGCATACTTCTGGAATGAAAAAATATCGTTAACCGGGGGTCCACTGTATTTACATATTTACAATCACTGGACATGGTTTTAGAACTGCTGGAGCTTGTGGAACTCCTAGAAACAAGGCACCATGCACAGAGGCACCTTACATTCCTCACACATAAACCGAGTGTCTTTGCGTCTTTGTTGCCGTCGTTTTGTTTGTGCACAGACGATGCATCTCTTCTGAGCAAATTTCTTCTGAGTTGAGGGAAGCTGTATTATGAAATGATCACCTTCCTTCCTCAAACGCTTGGGTATATCCTGAGTAATTCGAGGACCTTGTTGTATAGCAGGTGTTCTTACCTGGTACTTCATTATGAGTTGTCTGACAACAGACAAACAAAATTCACCATACGATGGTCTGTTGCCAGTCTTTATTTGGTACATATTATATACATTGAGCATTGAAATGTCCATGAGATGGAAGAAAAGTTTCATGCACCACTTGCAACTCTTACGAACACAGTCAACAAAACCAATCTTCATGTCACATTTGTCAACCAAGCGCATGTTTTGTGTATAATCAATCACTGTCACTGGTTTTCGAATACGTTCATTAGTCACTCGATTAACTTTGGCACTGTCTTGCATTTCATTACGGTGAATGGTTGTCAACAATGTGACATCTTGTTTGTCATGCCACCGTAATGCCATGATGTCATTGGCAGTAAACACCTGCACGTCATCACCACGAGCACCTGCGTTGAGCCTGGGCATATGTTTACGATTAGAACGCACTGTGCCACACACATCTGTCTTGTTCACTCACATGAAATCACTGAGTAATGGGCTTATGTACCAGTTATCGGTATATAATGTATGCCCCTTACCAAGATAAGGTGCCATCATGTTTCTCACTACGTCACCTGAGATACCCAATAACATCTTGGTATCTTTCAATGTTCTACTTCCCGTGTATACAACAATATCCAACACCAGGCCACTGTCACAGTCACAGAGTACAAACAGTTTTATACCAAAGCGTTTCCTCTTGCTCGGTATATACTGCTTGAATGACAGTCTACCTTTGAACAAAATCAAAGACTCGTCAATTACAACATTCTTGAATGGATAAAAGTATATGCTGAACTTTTGTTTGAGATACATGAAAACATTTCTAATCTTGTATAACCTGTCACTTCTGTCAGGCCTGGTTTTGTCAGAGAAATGCAACATACGTAACAGTAAGATAAACCTGTTCACCGGGATGATTTCACTGAAGACCGGGGTAGAAATTAGCCGATCTGTGGACCAGTATGCTTTTATATTATGCTTATAGACATGAGGCATAAGCATTATTGTTGCAAAAAGCAAATACATTTCTGCAACAGTCGTCTCTTTCCACCTGTGTAGTCTTGACTGTGGTGATATGATTGTATTTGCCATGGTGTACTCAAAATACTTATTACTTTCCCTGACAATAGTTTCCATCAATGGCTGGTCAAAGAATAATTCAAAGAATTCCAGTTCATTGGCCGTGGTTCCAAGGGGACAAGTAGGTAGAATTCCACTTTGAGAGTCATCAAAGTGGTGAGGCTTGGGAACAAAATTGGGAGTTTGTTGCCAATCCCACATACGGTTTGCTGGTGGATACTGGACATCATAGGCTGGTTGTGCGGGTGGTTGTGGATGTGGTGGGCTGGTGGCTGACGCTCCGCTTTGTCCTTGAACTGATGAGTCAGCAGCGTGGGTCCCAGCGTGGGCTGGTGAGTCACGCATGGCAGTGCCACTACCACCATCCACTGATGCCTGTGGTCTATCCATGCCAAGTGTAGCCACATCATCTTCACTATCACTACCTAAAACTGGTGTAGGGCCATGGGATGTACTCCATCCCCTGGGCACAGCATAGGGTACACTACCCGAGCGCATGCGGTGGCGAACATACCGACGCTTCACTGGTGAATATGATTCCTCACTATCACTACTCGAATGATCGTCAAGCGCAATAAAATCACAATCCACGTCACTGTCATCATCATTACTGACAAGTCAGAGGCCTGGCCACGCGAAAATATTAGTTTTCTCTTGCGTTGAGGCACAACTGACCGTGAGTCATGAGTGCCCACACCAGAGGTAGAAGGTTGAGGATCGTCAGGGTTTTCTGCACTATTATCGATATCCTGGTCATTCCTTTCGGTCACTAACTGATCAAAGCAGTAAAATTCGTCTTCATTTCCACTTCCATCAGTGTCAGAACTATCAGATAGGAAGAGGAGAGTCCCAATTTTCCGGGGAGTGAGAGCTGACTTGCGACGAGGCATGGTGAACAAGGGTAACTGAGCCGGCGTTCCCACAATGCTATGCGGGCGCCTAGATTTTTTGTTTACGGCACACACACACACCACGCAGACCCGTTCTCTCACATGTAGGCCTATGAGCGCTTTCGCGCTAAGTTTGATGGCGCTAGAATTTTGGCGTAGATCTACGGTTTGGACACTCAACGTGAAGCTGTAGATCTATGAGACAGACCCTGAAAGAGTTAATGTTTTATACACATTTAATGTGCCTCAGAGTGATTATTATTGTGTCATTATCATTATTAACATGGCATCTTCAAGACCAATAACACACTCTTAATAATTTTAATGTGTAGCTGCACACCAGCACAGGTGCAAGATGTGGAGTTTAAAGTAAAGTTCATATTTTATTCATTCTAGAATATATATCAGGTTTTTATGCTATTTAGACCAAAAAAAAAGCACGAATGATGCTATTAGACAAACGCTTGACCTAATATACACAACTCTCAATAAAAAAGAATATCCCCTGGGGCTCTTTATCGACCCAAGAAAAGCTTTTGACACAGCTGACCATAATCTCTTGCACCTCAAACTGAATCATTATGGCATAAAAGGACATTATCTTAACCCTTTCAGGGACCAGAGGCCAAATTTCGAAGGGTGCACCAGTGTCCAAGAATTTTCAAAGAATAAATTTGTTATTTTTCTTATGAAATGGTAGAGAATCTTTTTGTGAAGGTAATAAAACAAAAAATACGAAATTTGATGGAAAATTGACAAAATTATGCTCTCGCGAATTTTGATGTGTCAGCGATATTTACGAATCGGCGATTTTGCCGACTGACTCCCATTTTAGGCCAATTACATTATTCCAGTCGACCAAATTCTTAGCTATTCCACTAGTATTACTTCTATTCTATCGACTGAGCACAAGAAATTGCCCAGTCAATTGTTTGAACTACAAAATAGTGATCGGAAATTGGTAATTTGGCCAATTTAACACAAAGTTCAAAATATTCCAATTTCAAAATAGGGTCCAGAATAAACAATGTAGGTATTCCTGGCACTAAACTAACATTTCCTCTGCTCATTAGTTATGTGTTTAGACTTAACAAATGAATTCCATTATGTTTTTTTATTCACATAATAAATTTTTATTCAAACCAAAAAATAGAAGATTTACTCTTATGCAATATTGTAATAATTGTATAAATATCATCATCACATTTGTGAATGTATATTAGACCCGCCAGCTGGCATGTATTAGACGTGTGAGGTCGTTTGTTTACTCTTGAACATCAACAAAAATTTAACATTTCCGCTACTTTGAGCTCAGTTTCAAGCCATTTCCAGTACTAAAACCAATCAAAATCATCTCAATTTCTGTAATATGTCTTCCATTCTATCAAATGAGACCAAAAAATCGCAAATACAACTATAAAAAACCTATGAAAAAAACCTGCAAAATCGCTGTTTATTGCGACCCCTGAATGGGTCACAATGTATATAATGAATATTACCTGTTCATAAAATTTTATATTGCTTATATCTGCGATATTAGCTAAATCGTAAATATATTGCTTTATATTATTATTTGACTTAGTTATATTATTAGGTAGGATGTAACATTTATATACATATTCAGTGCTCATAGTTAGAGTGTTAAGTAGTTGACGGCCTTGTCTAACAATTGTTTCACTCATTACGCTGCCGGCTTCTCTGTGTTGCTGGGCAGCAGCAGTCCACGGAGAGTCACGTGATCAAGGGGGGGGGGTGATCACACCTCGCCTGGAGTAGTCTGCCTGGGCTCCGCAGTCTATTGTCTGTTTGACGCTCCTCTAGCAAGACGTGCCTCTAGCTCTCCCTTGCTGGCCCTTGTTGGAAGAATGTCTCTATCGCTTTCTTGTTGTTGGTTCTGTGTAACTGTTCACAGAACATAATCTAGACTTAGTGATTTTCGACGTTGTACTGGGGTTGTGTGTCTCTTAGACACTCTGAGAAACTCAGGTCCTGAGCTGTAGCTTCTGACCTAATTTGTACTGGTATCTGTGCACTGTCACAAACGAGGATTTTCTAATGCTGAACTTAGATTCAGTAGTATGGGAGTTTTGTGACTTTTGTGGAGGATCTGCAGATGGTCCCTACCTAGTGTCGTTATACTATCTCCTTGTTCCTGATTCTGTGTCACTGTTGCTTGTTATATTGCTGTTCGGCTTAACAGTCGCTTTATTGTTCAAGCAAGCTGTTCTGATTGCCAGGTTGGTCAAGAAGTTAGTTTATGTGAGGACTTTTAGTCAGTCACTTACTTGTATATATTTGTATTATGTTATTAAATGTTAACAATGTACCAGACGGTACTTAAAAGCCATTAAGATGTGATAAGTGCCTTCAGCACCATCAGTTGAACTTGAATGAAACTAAGTTCTTGAACAGGAATGAACTTCTCCCCTTGAACATGAATGAACTTCTCCCCTTGAACATGAATGAACTTCTCCCCTTGAACATGAATGAACTTCTCCCCTTGAACATGAATGAACTTCTCCCCTTGAACATGAATGAACTTCTCCCCTTGAACATGAATGAACTTCTCCCCTTGAACATGAATGAACTTCTCCCCTTGAACATGAATGAACCTTCCTTCCTTCCTTCCACATGAATTAACTTAGAAATTAGTTTGAAGTTTTCTAGAACCAATATGTATTCTTCCTTTTATTTATTCTTGCTTTGCTTCATCCTTATCCTACTCTTTTATTTCTTTCCTGCTGCTCATCTTTCTGCTCCCTGCCTCCTCCTCCTGCCTAAACCTTTTTCTTTGCTCTTCCTCCACTCACTCTCACTCTCACTCACTCACTCTCTCTCTCTCTCTCTCTCTCTCTCTTGCTGCTCCTCATATTTCTCACGTATCTCCTATCACCTTTTCTTCCGGTCTTTTCTTTTCTTCCTTTCTTCTCTCCATCTTCTTTCTTCTTCTGCAGCTCTTAGCTTCCTGATCCCATCACTCATACTTCATCTATACAATCATCTTTGTCTCTTTACATGACTTCCCTTTCCTTGTGTTTCTCGTCCATCATCTTAATCCTCATTTCCCTTTTTCACTACTTGCTTCATCTGAAGCTTAATATTATTTCTGAATTAATAAGGAATTGCCCCAACGATTTCAGGTCATCGATATGAATATATTTGTATTGTCATGCCAAATAGGTAAAATTGGTCAATTAGCAAGAATTTGTTTAAAAATCAATCCTTTTTAAATTTTCTCTAATACGTTTAAAGATATTTTTTTTATATTAATGTAAAAATTAATAATTTTTAATAAAAAGAACCTTAGAAAACTTACCTAACCTTATTATAACAAGAGTAATTTAATTTAGCCGCCTAATCCAACTAAATATATTTTAGATAAGTTTACAATAAATTAATAAACACATTGAAATATATTTTTATCGTTAGGTTTAGAATGATTTTTGAAAAATTATTGCATACACAAATTTTCGCTTGGCTTATTCGGCAAGAAGAGCGTTGCTATTAAAAATGACAAGTTTTACCTATTTACCACGACATTATATATAATACGAACATGTTTTATTTGTCTTCTTGCTAAACAGATCATGTGCAAGACCCATATCTAGCGGCTAATTTTCTTGTCTGACATAAATTGACTTCTGAGAAAAAAAAACTATTCTGTAACCCGACTTAAAACACATTTGTTACAGCCATTTTAGTAGCTGTTTTAATTTCGGTGTTCCTAAACCAGAAAAAAAAGATAGCGATAATAATATGATTAACTATGTAATTATACCTACAGAATTATTCTATTTTGAATTTCAACAAAAACTACTGAATTATTAAATACAATCACAATTACTCCTGTAATAAACCAAAAGGACTTGCAGGGGAAGCGATAAACATGTATGGGCCATCGCCTGAGGAATGAGATGCAACAGGGTTCAATTCTAGAAAGTCAAGGATAGGTTTAATTCCTTCAATCAACACCCCCCTCCCCCCCGCCTCCTCTCAACAGCATCAGTGCAACTCTTTTGAATTGTAAAAAAAAAAAAAAAAAAAATTGCCGAAGAAAGACAAGAATATAAATAAATCACAGTTGAGTAAAATCCCAAAATTAAAAAAATTAAAAAAAAATTCCCACTATCCAGACTACCAGAAAGATTTATTCTGAATATCGACATATAATTACGTGTTATGGTGAAGGGAGATCTTAAAAGATGGACGTTCTGGGAAGGGAGAAGAGGCGGACCTTCTGGGAAGGGAGAAGAGGCGGACCTTCTGGGAAGGGAGACGAGGCGGGCCTTCTGGGAAGGGAGACGAGGCGGGCCTTCTGGGAAGGGAGACGAGGCGGGCCTTCTGGGAAGGGAGACGAGGCGGGCCTTCTGGGAAGGGAGACGAGGCGGGCCTTCTGGGAAGGGAGACGAGGCGGGCCTTCTGGGAAGGGAGACGAGGCGGGCCTTCTGGGAAGGGAGACGAGGCGGGCCTTCTGGGAAGGGAGACGAGGCGGGCCTTCTGGGAAGGGAGACGAGGCGGGCCTTCTGGGAAGGGAGACGAGGCGGGCCTTCTGGGAAGGGAGACGAGGCGGGCCTTCTGGGAAGGGAGACGAGGCGGGCCTTCTGGGAAGGGAGACGAGGCGGGCCTTCTGGGAAGGGAGACGAGGCGGGCCTTCTGGGAAGGGAGACGAGGCGGGCCTTCTGGGAAGGGAGACGAGGCGGACCTTCTGGGAAGGGAGACGAGGCGGACCTTCTGGGAAGGGAGACGAGGCGGGCCTTCTGGGAAGGGAGACGAGGCGGGCCTTCTGGGAAGGGAGACGAGGCGGGCCTTCTGGGAAGGGAGACGAGGCGGACCTTCTGGGAAGGGAGACGAGGTGGACCTTCTGGGAAGGGAGACGAGGCGGACCTTCTGGGAAGGGAGACGAGGCGGACCTTCTGGGAAGGGAGACGAGGCGGACCTTCTGGGAAGGGAGACGAGGCGGACCTTCTGGGAAGGGAGACGAGGCGGACCTTCTGGGAAGGGAGACGAGGCGGACCTTCTGGGAAGGGAGACGAGGCGGACCTTCTGGGAAGGGAGACGAGGCGGACCTTCTGGGAAGGGAGACGAGGCAGACCTTCTGGGAAGGGAGGTGAGGCGGACCTTCTGGGAAGGGAGACGAGGCGGACCTTCTGGGAAGGGAGACGAGGCGGACCTTCTGGGAAGGGAGACGTGGCGGACCTTCTGGGAAGGGAGACGAGGCGGACCTTCTGGGAAGGGAGACGAGGCGGACCTTCTGGGAAGGGAGACGAGGCAGACCTTCTGGGAAGGTTAGTTTTCATTAAAAATAATTCAGAGTGCCTGTGTCAAAGATGGGACCTTCAGTAGATTAGTGAGTGGGTGTGTTAGGGCTGTGAAGATGTTGGAAGTGAATCCTGCTTGCCCACTAATAAATAGGACAATTTATTAACATTATGGTGAACTAACAGTACTGCTGTACACGAGAGAAGTGATTATTTTGATTACACGTATTTTGATTGCTATAATTTACTTTGATCTTATACGCCTAGATGACTTTATTGTTAATAAACTTATTAAATTTTAATTTCTTTAGCTAGTAGCCTACCAGTTGTAATCCTGAAGCACTACTGAATCTTACTGAATTAATGGAGAATTGGACCAGGATACTGACTACTTGTTACAAAAACCCAGTAACAGGCTGGATGCTAGAAGGGCAGTCCTTTCTAGTATTCACTGGAGATCTCTATGCTTATTAGATATTGCGTTTTTTGCAACACTGTTTTAATCGAAAATCGCGGTCTCAGTTTTTTCTCTCTCATTATACACTGTGTGCTGCAGGATTTGTTTTATGTGGTGCACACACATACCACATAGATGTATTCTCTCATATCTAGGCCCAAATTTACCACTCACAGCATATCAGAGTTAGCTGAGCTCATGGCGTAGATCTACGGTTTGGACCCTGAACGTAAAGCCGTAGATCTACGGGACGGACCCTGAAAGGGTTAACTACCTAAAATCCTATCTTAACGACAGACACCAGTATGTACATGCAAATGGAGTCAACTCTGCTATCCAACCTGTAGCTGTAGGAGTACCCCAGGGTAGTGTCCTAGGCCCACTCCTCTTTCTCATCTACATCAATGATCTCCCCAATGCATCCCAACTCCTTACACCAGTTCTATTCGCAGATGACACTACATGTGTCTACTCCCATTCACACCCAGCTGTGCTTGAAAACACTGTAAACAATGAACTGCTAAAGATATATGCTTGGATGATGAACAACAAACTCACCCTCAGCATAGACAAAACATACTTCATGCTGTTTGGCAACAGAGCCTCAAATATTCAACTCAACATACTGTTAAATGGGTCCCCTATATCAAGACACACGGAGGGCAAATTTCTAGGTCTTCTTCTTGACTGTAATCTTAAATTTCAGTCCCGTACCCATCACATAGGCAAGAAAATTTCCAAATCAGTAGGAATCCTTTCCAAGGTACGCTACTGTGTACCACAAACGACTCTCCTTACCTTGTACCACTCTCTAATATATCATTACCTCACCTATGGTATCTGTGCCTGGGGCTCAACCACTGCCAACCACCTTAGACCCTTAATAATCCAAGAAAAAGTTGCTGTGCTAGACAGCACACTCCACCACTTTTCACAAGACTCAACTTGCTAAATATACAAGACATACACTCTTATTAATGTGCCTACTACATATACAGAACTTTAAACTCCACTGTAAACCCTCCCCTAAAACTACTACTTGACAGTTACAACAGAATGCACAGTCACAATACAAGGCATAAGGCACTTTTCAACATCCCTTGAGTAAGAATCTCACTATGCAAGAACGCTATGCACATAAAAAGCCCAAAGATCTGGAACTCGCTACTGGAACAGGTCAAGGATCCCCAGACAGCTTATAAATTTAGGACTCTGCTAAAAAATCATCTTATCTCAAAATATTAATCAAATCAACCCAACATCTACTGACTAGTTTTATCATGTGACCACCTGGCTTTTAATTCTACCATTCCATAAAATATTACCACCAGCACCATTCCTTGTAAATTAGATTTTGTACTAAGTATACATAAGAATTATTAAGTCCAAATAATATTGTAGAACAGCTAACCACTATTCCATGTTTAGTTTTAAGTATAATTACTATGTACTATTCTCTTATCTAGTTTTAATTAGTTACTATGTACAGTAGGGCCCCACTTATACGGCGGGTTAGGTTCCAGGCTGTCGCCAGAAAGCAGACATCACCGGAAAGCAGAATGCCATTTTTTCCATTTATAAATGCAAATAAATGCCAGACAACAAGTTTACACTAACTTATATCAAGTTAGTAATAGAACTAGGCATTAAAAACACAGAAAGTAAAATGCATACACAGTACATTCATTACTTATCTTAGAGTATTTGTAATTTTAATGTAGGGAGAGAGGTGAGTAGTACTTATTTGTAGGAAGTCAGGTGTAGGTAGCCCTGGCTCCCTGTCTCATACTTAATATGCGATATTTAAAACACCCGAGTTAAAATACACATACAGTACACTCACCATTTACCTTAACCCTTTGACTGTTTCAGGCCCCTCTCTGAAATTGTCATTCTATGTCGCCAAATATTCAAAAAAAAAAAAAAATTATTTTTTCTTATGAAAATGTTAAGATTATTTTTCTGAGTGTTTTAGTCCCAAAAAAAAAATTTTGCCATCGGTACTTACTGAGATATAGAGCCGTGAAGTTTGCAGAAAATGAGCCGCGTATGGCAACAGCGGCGACTGCCGCTCACCCGGTAAACTTTAGTTTACTTGTAATTGAAGGTTTTTTGTTTTTTTCACTATTTTATTTTTTCACATAACTTATGTGGCCTATGAGACCAAAGTAAGGTGCAATGTACATATATACACTCGTTGTATACAATACAATAAGCACACAAACATAATTATCAATATATTGTTTACAAAACTTGTTTACAAAAACAAACAATCATCCTCCTCCTCCTCCTCCTCCTTCTCCTCCTCCTCCTCCTCCTCCTCCTCCTCCTTCTCCTTCTCCTCCTCCTCCTCCTCCTCCTCCTTCTCCTCCTCCTCCTTCTCCTCCTCCTTCTTCTCCTCCTCCTCCTTCTCCTCCTCCTTCTCCTCCTTCTCCTCCTCCTCTTTCTCCTCCTCCTCCTCCTCCTCCTCCTCCTCCTCCTCCTTCTCCTTCTACTTCTACTTCTCCTTCTCCTTCTCCTTCTCCTCCTTCTCCTTCTCCTCCTCCTTGTCTTGTGTGCGAGTGTGTGGCTTATAATTGTTTTGAGTCAGAAGTCGGCAGCTGTCAAAGTGACATATTGTCTCATTACTCACACCCCTACCTCCTGTCAAAACAATGGGGTCGGACGCTGCTCACCCTCCTCCATTCTATCTAATTATCTTTCTCCCTCATTCTATATCTTTCAATCTGTCTCTCTTTCTATCTGTCTGCCTATCTCTGTCTCACAGGTACACATAAATACAAGTATTTTTTTTTTTTTTTATTATCACACCGGCCGATTCCCACCAAGGCAGGGTGGCCCGAAAAAGAAAAACTTTCACCATCATTCACTCCATCACTGTCTTGCCAGAAGGGTGCTTTACACTACAGTTTTTAAACTGCAACATTAACACCCCTCCTTCAGAGTGCAGGCACTGTACTTCCCATCTCCAGGACTCAAGTCCGGCCTGCCGGTTTCCCTGAATCCCTTCATAAATGTTACTTTGCTCACACTCCAACAGCACGTCAAGTATTAAAAACCATTTGTCTCCATTCACTCCTATCAAACACGCTCACGCATGCCTGCTGGAAGTCCAAGCCCCTCGCACACAAAACCTCCTTTACCCCCTCCCTCCAACCCTTCCTAGGCCGACCCCTACCCCGCCTTCCTTCCACTACAGACTGATACACTCTTGAAGTCATTCTGTTTCGCTCCATTCTCTCTACATGTCCGAACCACCTCAACAACCCTTCCTCAGCCCTCTGGACAACAGTTTTGGTAATCCCGCACCTCCTCCTAACTTCCAAACTACGAATTCTCTGCATTATATTCACACCACACATTGCCCTCAGACATGACATCTCCACTGCCTCCAGCCTTCTCCTCGCTGCAACATTCATCACCCACGCTTCACACCCATATAAGAGCGTTGGTAAAACTATACTCTCATACATTCCCCTCTTTGCCTCCAAGGACAAAGGTCTTTGTCTCCACAGACTCCTAAGTGCACCACTCACTCTTTTTCCCTCATCAATTCTATGATTCACCTCATCTTTCATAGACCCATCCGCTGACACGTCCACTCCCAAATATCTGAATACGTTCACCTCCTCCATACTCTCTCCCTCCAATCTGATATTCAATCTTTCATCACCTAATCTTTTTGTTATCCTCATAACCTTACTCTTTCCTGTATTCACCTTTAATTTTCTTCTTTTGCACACCCTACCAAATTCATCCACCAATCTCTGCAACTTCTCTTCAGAATCTCCCAAGAGCACAGTGTCATCGGCAAAGAGCAGCTGTGACAACTCCCACTTTGTGTGTGATTCTTTATCTTTTAACTCCACGCCTCTTGCCAAGACCCTCGCATTTACTTCTCTTACAACCCCATCTATAAATATATTAAACAACCACGGTGACATCACACATCCTTGTCTAAGGCCTACTTTTACTGGGAAAAAATTTCCCTCTTTCCTACATACTCTAACTTGAGCCTCACTATCCTCGTAAAAACTCTTCACTGCTTTCAGTAACCTACCTCCTACACCATACACTTGCAACATCTGCCACATTGCCCCCCTATCCACCCTGTCATACGCCTTTTCCAAATCCATAAATGCCACAAAGACCTCTTTAGCCTTATCTAAATACTGTTCACTTATATGTTTCACTGTAAACACCTGGTCCACACACCCCCTACCTTTCCTAAAGCCTCCTTGTTCATCTGCTATCCTATTCTCCGTCTTACTCTTAATTCTTTCAATTATAACTCTACCATACACTTTACCAGGTACACTCAACAGACTTATCCCCCTATAATTTTTGCGCTCTCTTTTATCCCCTTTGCCTTTATACAAAGGAACTATGCATGCTCTCTGCCAATCCCTAGGTACCTTACCCTCTTCCATACATTTATTAAATAATTGCACCAACCACTCCAAAACTATATCCCCACCTGCTTTTAACATTTCTATCTTTATCCCATCAATCCCGGCTGCCTTACCCCCTTTCATTTTACCTACTGCCTCACGAACTTCCCCCACACTCACAACTGGCTCTTCCTCACTCCTACAAGATGTTATTCCTCCTTGCCCTATACACGAAATCACAGCTTCCCTATCTTCATCAACATTTAACAATTCCTCAAAATATTCCTTCCATCTTCCCAATACCTCTACCTCTCCATTTAATAACTCTCCTCTCCTATTTTTAACTGACAAATCCATTTGTATACATAGTGTAAATTACCTAGGATAACCCAAGAAATCCAGACAAAGTGCTATACTCTGCTTGAAGATGTGAGTAAAGGTGATGACACAGTCTTGTGGCTCTCTCTGAGACAGAGAGCTAGATGGACAGACAGGGAGCTTGACAGACAGACAAATAGACAGACAGAAATGTTTGTGTACCAGCAAAAACAAAGGGAGGGCGATGGTCATGTAATATTACCCTCCTTTACGCTCATCAAAGTCAGCTCTTATCAGATGTTATCTCCCCTTATCTTGTCACTGTCATGGGGTGGACTTTTTTTTTTCTTGCTTCAAGGGAACAATATTATTACATCTTCTTCTTCCTCCTCCTCCTCCTCTTCTCCTTCTCCTCCTCCTCCTCCTCCTCCTCTTCCTTCCCTCCTCCTCCTCCTCCTCTTCCTCCCCTCCTCCTCCTCCATTGCTTTTGGTCTCAAACTCCTCCAAATCATGAAATTGATCTTCATTGACACTTCCATCTGTGTTAGAGCATCACTTGGGAAGAGAAGAGTCCCAGATTTGCTAGGGAATCACATATTTCTTACCGCTAGACATGCTGAAAAAGGACAACTGAAATGGCATTCCCACAATGCACCACTGGCTCCCCGATTTTTTTTATATGGTGCACACTGACCATGGAGACCCATTCTCTCACATGTGGGCCTACCAGCTTTCTCCTGCTTGATTTGAAGCTGCTAGAATTTATGCGTATAAATACGTCAGAAACATTGGCTCGTAAGACGTATTTATACGTCGGAAACAGTCAAAGGGTTAAAATATGTGTAGTCTTAGTGAAAAGTTCAAAATATTCCAATTTCAAAATAGGGTCCAGAATAAACAATGCAGGCATTCCTGGCACTAAACTAACATTTCCTCTGTCCATTAGTTACATTTTCAGGCTTTACAAATGAATTCCATTTTGATTTTTATTCACATAATGAATTTTATTGAAACCAAAAAATAAAAGATTTACTGTTATGCAATATTGTAATAATTGTATAAATAATATCACCACATTTGTGAACATATATTAGACCCACCAGCTGGCGTGTATTAGACGTGTGAGGTCATCTGTTTACTCTTGAACATCGACAAAAATTTAATATTTTCACTACTTTGAGCTCAATTTCAAGCCATTTCCAATACTAAAACCAATCAAAATCATCTCTATTTCTATAATAAATCTTCCATTCTATCAAATGAAACCAAGAAATCACAAATATACAACCTTTTATAAAAAAACATACAAAAAAAAAAAAAAACCACTGCAGTTGCTGTTTTAACCCTTTCAGGGTCCGTCCCGTAGATCTACGGCTTTACGTTCAGGGTCCAAACCGTAGATCTACGCCATGAGCTCAGCTCACTCTGATAAACTGTGAGTGGTACATTTGGGCCTAGATATGAGAGAATACATCTATGTGGTATGTGTGCACCACATAAAACAGATCCTGCAGCACACTGTGTATAATGAGAGAAAAAAAATGAAATCATGATTTTTCGATTAAAACAGCAACTTTGCAGTGTTTTTTCGTATGTTTTTTATAGTTGTATTTGCGATTTCTTGGTCTCATTTGATAGAATGGAAGACATATTACAGAAATAGAGATGATTTTGATTGGTTTTAGCACTGGAAATGGCTTGAAACTGAGCTCAAAGTAGCAGAAATGTTAAATTTTTGCCGATATTCAAGAGTAAACAAACGACCTCACACGTCTAATACACGTCAGCTGGTGGGTCTAATATACATTCACAAATATGGTGATGATATTTATACAATTATTACAGTATTGCATAACAGTAAATCTTCTATTTTTTGGTGTGAAAAAAATTCATTATGTGAATAAAAAATAAAAATGGAATTTATTTGTAAAGCCTCAAAACGTAACTAATGAACAGAGGAAATGTTAGTTTAGTGCCAGGAATGCCTACATTGTTCATTCTGGACCCTATTTTGAAATTGGAATATTTTAAACTTTGTGTTAAATTGGCCAAATTAACAATTTCCGATCACTTTATTTTGTAGTTGAAACAGTTGACTTGGCGATTTCTTGTGCTCAATCGATAGAATAGAAGTAATACTAGTGAAATAGCTAAGAATTTGGTCGATTGGAATAATGTAATTGGCCTAAAATGGGAGTCAAAGTCGGCAAAATCGCCGATTCGTAAATATCGCTGACACATCAAAATTCGCGAGAGCATAATTCCGTCAATTTTCCACCAAATTTCGTACTTTTTGTTTTATTACCTTCACAAAAAGATTCTCTACGATTTCATAAGAAAAAATAAATTTTTTTTTTGAAAATTCTTGGACACTGGTGCGTGACTCCAGATTTGGGCCTTGGACCCTGAAAGGGTTAATAAAAAAATATGGTCTAAGTTTTTTTTCTCTAATTTAGCACTGTGTGCTGCAGGATTTGTTTTATGTGGTGCACACATACCACATAGATGTATTCTCTCATATCTAGGCCCAAATTTACTTCTCACAGCTTCTCAGAGTGAGCTGAGCTCATGGCGTAGATCTACGGTTTGGACCTCAACGTAAAGCCGTAGATCTACGGCACGGACCCTGAAAGGGTTAAAAACACAATAAAAGGTAAGGTACACACAGAGTACACTTATTACCTGCCTTAAAATAGTATCAATATTAATGTGTGAGAGGTAAGTGGCAGGGTGTTTATTGAATAAAATCAGAATGAAACACCATCATCCTCTAACTTGGCACTTAAAGCAAGAGGCTTACGACTCCTCTTTTTATCACAGCTAAGCTTAGACGCCATCGTCTCATTGACGATGGCGTCTAAGTTAACGAAAGAGTAAACGAGAGAGAACGAGATACAGAGTTCAGACAATGTAAAAACACAAACTGAACAGGTAGTGGGCGATCACTTGGTCAGGCTAAATAAATGGGTATTAATATGTGTCTACTTTTAGTTCATTCATGTACGTTTGTAAGAGTTTGTAAAACTTTTACCTCACAATATTTTTTATTATAATAATAATTACCTCACAATACAAATACTCTTACATTGTGTACAAGTTAGTACAGAATAAACAAACAGCAACACTCCCCTTCTCATGCAACACACCATTTTTAGAGTGAATGAAAATATTATTATCATCATAATAAAAAAGCGCTAAACCCACAAGGGTTATGAATTGCTATATATAGAATGAAAGCATATGACAGGAATATTTTTCTAGAGTTATCCTCCAGTATTTGACTAGAGAAAACGTAATTCTTCCGACACTTCCTACATAGCCGCTTTGTAAACAATCTCATATTTAGATAAATTTTTATTCTGTGAGTGTGTGTATCATGTTTATATGCTATGTAACGTGCTTCTTATATAATTTTGAGGAAAATATCATAGATGGATAAATGAAAATGTCTATATTAATGCAAAATAAGACATTTAATGTGCCCAAGAGTAATTATTATTATGTAGTATTGGCGTCATGAGTAGAGAGACTCTTAGCGATTTTAATGTGTACCTGTACACCAGCACAGTAAGTATACAGTGGACCCCCGCATAGCGACCTTAATCCGTGCAAGAGGGCTGGTTGTTATGCGAAATGTTCGGTATGCGAATGAATTTTCCCCATAAGAATTAATGGAAATCAAATTAATCCGTGCAAGACACCCAAAAGTATGAAAAAAAAAATTTTACCACATGAAATATACATTTTCCTACACACAAAGAGAAGGATACATGCACAATAGTAGAGTAGTACATGCACAATATATATTGTGCATGTACTACTCTACTAAATGAAGAATAAATGACACTTACCTTTATTGAAGATGCAGCAATGACTGATGAGACACTGTGTCCTGGGAGTGCCTTTTCCTCCTGAGTACTGTAGGTCCTGTTGGCATTTTCTTCCAGAACAGGCCTTATCACACTGTGTATGCCACTACAATTCTTAAATCTCTCAAACCAACCTTTGCTGGCTTTAAATTCACCAATATGAGCACTAGTTCCAGGCATTTTTCCCTGTTCACCTGGGTGTTAGTCGACTGGTGTGGGTTGCATCCTGGGAGACAAGATTAAGGACCCCAATGGAAATAAGTTAGACAGTCTTCGATGACACTGACTTTTTTTTGGGTTATCCTGGGTGGAAAATCCTCTGGGGTTGTTTCTTGGTATTCTCAATAAGCCACACCAACAACGGTGCTACAGCAGCAGCAGCAGCAGCAGCTGACGATGGTACAGCAGCAACAGACGATGCTACAGCAGCAACAGACGATGCTACAGCAGCAGCAGACGATGCTACAGCAGCAACAGACGATGCTACAGCAGCAGCAGACGATGCTACAGCAGCAGCAGACGATGCTACAGCAGCAGCAGACGATGCTACAGCAGCAGCAGACGATGCTACAGCAGCAGCAGACGAAGCTACAGCAGCAGCAGCAGCTGACGGTGGTACAACAGCAGCAGCAGCTGACAGTGCAGCAGCAGCTGACAGTGCAGCAGCAGCTGTACCACCAATAGTAGCGATGATTGATTGGGGTTTATTATACAACCTGGCCAGCTCGGAGACACGCACTCCACTTTCATACTTATCAATGATCTTTTTCTTCATCTCTATAGTAATTCTCACCCTTATTGCTGTAGGGTTGGCACTAGAAGCTTTCTTGGGGCCCATGGTCACTTATTTTCCACAAAATATCACCAAAAACACTGTAATAATACGAAATGTTCCGATTGTATGCTTGGATGTTACCGCGGAGGCTGGCTGGTAAACAATGCCACTGGCGGAACATGCGAGCGTGGCTCAGGCCGCACATTGGACGCGTCTCGGACGAAGGGCGGTGAGCGGGTCTTTGGGCGGTATGCGAGGCAAAATTTTTGTGATCAAAGCGACCGGTATGCGGATTGTACGGTATGCGATGTGTACGGTATGCGGGGGTCCACTGTATTTAGGTACACATACACATAATTATAATTATCAGAGTACATATAAAATACATGTATGCAATAACTCTAAAACACTTGAAATTTTGGAAAGTTTCCGGACATAATAGATGTGGCCATGAAGAATGTAAACAAACCAGGTGGGGCATGCCGTATTTAAAAGACCGCTTGCTGTATAGCAAATTCTGGTCATAATTTGACGTCGCCGTATAAGCGGAATGCCGAGAGGCAAAATGCCATAAAGCGGGGCCCTACTGTATTAGGATTAGCTTGCCCAAAATGCCTTGGCATGATGGTGGCTATCTTTGTACTTAGCAAATCAAAATTGTAATTGCACATTGTAACCTTACAAAGAAATAAGCTTATTATTGGGACCATGGTGAAATTTACTGTCCAGTTAGTACAGTTAATACAGTATGTATGATGCTGCTGAAAGGGCAGGGTAACTCAAACTGATGTTGCCTGCATGGTGCATTGCCGCCGCGAGTATCGTCAAATACTGTACAGTGGCATGTATCAGCCGGCCCAGCCCAGCTGCCAAATGTATGGTCGTAAGTCGAGTGAACGTATGTCGAGCAGGTCGTAAGTCGGATGGTAGGTGTATTATCATGTACCTCTCCCTCCTCCGCTCCAATGAATACATGTTCAAGACTTGCAGGTGTTCCCAGTAGTTTAGGTGCTTTACAGGCTCAATGTGAGCTGTAAACGATCTCTGTATTTGTTTGAGCTCAGATATCTCTCCTGCCCTGAACAGGGCTGTCAGCACTGAGCAACATTCTAAGTGAGGGAGCACTAGCGATTTGAAGAGTGTCACCATCGGCATTATTTCCCTTGTTTTGAAAGTTCTCAATATCCACCCCATCATCTTCCTGGCTGTCATGATCTTCATCTTGTAATGGTCTTTAAAAGAAAGGTCCGCTGACATAATTCCTAGGTCTTTTATGTGTTCCTTATGTTCCATTTGGTGACCCTCTTGAGTTTTGTATATAGTGCTCCTTTTGAGTTCTTCATTCTTTCCATATCTAATTGACTGGAACTTATCACCACTGAATGTCATAGTGTTCTCCACTGCCCACTGGAAAACCCTGTTTATGTCTTCCTGCACTTTTTCAGTGTCCTCTACCATGGTAACTTTCATGCTTATTTTAGTGTCATCTGTAAATGATACAAAAGTGTGCCGGGTGTTTTTGTTTATGTCTGCTAAGAGGATGAGAAACAGCAGAGGTGCCAGGACAGTGCCTTGGGGCACTGAGCTTTTGACCTTGCTGATGCTGGATCTTGCCCTGTTCACTACTACTTTTTGTGTTGTGTGTATTAGGAAACCGAAAATCCATCTGCCTACCTTCCCTGTAATGCCCATGGCCTTCATTCTGTGCGTTATCACTCCATGATCGCATTTGTCAAACGCCTTTGCAAAATCTGTGTAAATCACATCTGTGTTTTGGTCGTCTTCCAATGCCTCCATAATTTTGTCATAATGGTTCAGCAGCTGAGACGGACGTGATCGTCCTGCTCTAAAACCATGCTGGTTCGGGTTATGTTGGTTGTGCTGGTCCACGAAATCTGTAATCTGCCATCTCATCACTCTTTCGAAGATTTTTATGATGTGAGAGGTTATGGCTACTGGTCTGTAGCTTTTAGCTAGAGCTCTACTACCTCCCTTATGTAAAGGAGCTATGTCTGCACTCTTTCTAAGCTCTTTCTCCAAAGAATACTGAGGGCTCATGCTAGCAGTAGCTTGCACTTCTTTATAAATAGAGCATTCCATGAATCCAGTTCTGGTGCAGAGTGGGCGGGCATGTTTTCCCATTTCTTTTTCGAAAACTATGGGATTTGTACTAATGTCAGTTAGTTGGTCTGCACAGCCTTCTTCTGGAGTGAAAAATATTTCTGCATTTTCTATCGTGCTGTCATTTAGTGGCTTGCTGAACACCAACTCATACTGTTCTTTTAGGATTTCACTCATTTCCTGTTCATCGTCAGTATACGAGTCTTCTCTCAGTAGTGGTCCAATTCTACAGGTATAGTTTACAAAACTTGTTTACACAAACCAACACTTAAAAAAGTTGCTTATTACTATTGTTCTATGATATATATACACGTATAGAGTCACTGGACACATTCCTATAAGTGCTGCAGCTTGTGGGACTCTTTGAAACATGGTGTTATGCACAGTGCTGTTTTACACTCCTCACACATAAAACGAGTCTCTGCATTTTTGTGGGTGGGTTGTTGTGGTTGTGGTTATGCAGGTTATGGTGTGTGGGTGGGTGAAGATGGCCTTTGTTGTGGATGTGCTGAGTCAGCAGCACGACTACCAGCCTGGGGTGCTGCTGGTGCTATATGACGCATTACACGATCACCTGCTGCCGCATGTATATTATCCATCCCAACTGTAACATTACCCATACCATCTTCCTCACCAACCATGCTGTCTTCCCCACCAACCATGCTGTCTTCCCCACCACCCACATGGAAATAAGTCACTTTCTCTGAATCTTTTGGGTTATTCTAGGTTCTCGACACACATGCTGCTATGTTTGATAATCTATGAAACTGTATTTGTATATACCTGAATAAACTTACTTATTCTTAGAGACATGGAAAAACATGAGTTTCCTCTTTCACTGAGGTACAACTGAACATGAATGAGAAGACCCAGCACCAGAAGTGGAAGGTTAATGGTCGTCTGGGTTTTCAGCACTATTTCTGGTACCCTAGGCATTGCTTTTGGTCACAAACTCCTCAAAACCATGAAATTCATCTTCAGTGACACTTCCATCTGTGTTAGAACTACCACTTGGGAAGGGAAGAGTCCCAATTTGCTGGGGAGTGAAGTATTTCTTATCGCTAGGTATGGTGAACAAGGTGTACTGAACTGGCACTCCCACAATGCACTGTGGCCTCCCCAGTTTCCCTTTATACTGTGCACACTGACCATGCAGACCCATTCTCTCACATGAAGGTCTACCAGCTATCTCCCGCTTGATTTGAAGCTGCTAGAATTTTTGCATAATACTACGGCACCAACACTGGCTTGCAAGGCATAATATTACAGCACCAATAGTGAAAGAGTTAAGTGAGCAACAGAACTAGCCCTTAAAACAATAAAAGAGTGAAATGACTAGAGAGTACACTCATTACTTACTATAAATATTTTCATTACAGTGGACCCTCGGTTATTAGCCATAATCTGTTCCAGAAGCTCGGCCTAAAGCCAAAATCCGAAACATTTCACATAAGAATTAATGTAAATACAATTAATACATTCCAGACATCCAAAAATATTCACAAAATATAATTTTTTTGAAGATTAATTATAGCTTTACATACACAAAACAATAAGAACTAAATAAAATAAATACATGAACAATTAAATCAGTATTATATACCTTTATTGAAGACTCTTCTTGGCTTATGGAAGATAGGGAGGAGAGAAGCTTGAGGCACATTCTCCCTTCTCTCTTCTTCCTCCTCGGAAGCAATTTCTTCAGCTGTGGTCTGTTGCTGTTCCAGATGAAGGTCTTGCAGCTCTACCCTCTACCACCATCACAACCTCTACCACCATCACAACCACTACCACCCTCTACCACCATCACAACCACTACCACCCTCTACCACTACCACTCTTGTACTTTGCTGCAATTTCTTTCTTAAATTCCATCATGTTTCCCACTTTCTTTACCAAAGCAACTTTACTAAGAACTTTCTTTGGGCCCATGGTTACTTATTTCGCAGTTGCACTTAATCCTTTCAGGATCGAGAGGCCCTCTCCTAAACTCGTTCTCAGGGTCGAAAATTTTTCGGAAAAACAAAATTATTTTTTCTTATGAAATGACAGAGAATCTTTTCCCGATCACAATGACACCAAAAGTATGAAATTTGATGGAAAACTTATGGAATTATGCTCTCGTGAAGTTAGCAGTCTTGACGATGTTTACTTTGAGCCCTATTCTCGACAAAAACCATATTTATTTCGCTAGAACTCCATTTTTTCTATTGAATGACTACAAGAAACCACCCCTTTACCAATTACAACTATCCAATAAAGTGGTTAGAAATTGGCAATTTTGCCAATTTCACACAAATATCAGAAGATGCTAATTTCCAAATAGGGTCCAGAATAAACAAGAAAGACATTCCTGGCACTAAAATAACAAGTTCTCTGTTAATCATGTCCCCAGGCCCCTCTTACATTTCTTTTGCTTTCCACTTTGAATTTATATTCTCACAAAAAAATAGAAGATTTACTGTTATGCAGACTACTGCATTAGTGTAGAATGGTATAAATAATATCAGTGCACGTGTGAAAGAATATTAGACTCACCAGTTGATGGGTATTGACGCTTGGCATGATTTGTTTACTTTTGAACTTTGGTAAAAATCAAACATTTCTGCAACTATGAGCTCAATTGCAAGGTACTTTCCTTTGTGAAACCAATCAAAATCATCTCAATTTTGTGTAATATGTCTTCCATTCTATAAAATGAGACCAGGAAAACTAGAATACAACCATAAATACCATACAAAAATACAGTGCAAAGTCGCTATTTTAATCCAAAAACAGTCAGTTTTTTTTCTCATCATGCACTGCAGGATTTTTTTTATACTGCGCAAACTGACCACATGGACCCATTCTTTCATATGTAGGCCTACCAGCTTTCTCTCGCTAGATCTGAAGGCGCTAGAATTTAGGCGTTCTAGCACGTCAATAACCCTGGTGCGTAAGCCGTACTAGTACGTTGGAAACCCCGAAAAGGTTAATAAATAACCACCAAAAACAATGGATTATAGTGAAACGTTTGGATGAATGAGCAGAAGCTTCCTCACTCGCCCAGAGACACAGCCAGACTGATGCGCAAGTGGCTGGCGGTGGTGGGTTGACGAGTCCCATACTGCCGATAAGCAAAATAACGGCCGATAACTGAAAGCCAAAAAACCGTCCGATAACCAAGTTGGCTGATAAGTAGAATAGCTGATAACTGAGGGTCCACTGTACAGCTTATACCAAGTGGTGAGTAGAATTATCCCCTAGCAAAAGTGTCAGCCTGTCTTTTGCAGATTTGAAGCCAAGTATTAACTTCTCTTCTGCATTACTATGTACCACATACAGCACTACTTACACTATACTATTCACTGATCTACCCTTACCTCACCTATGCTATTTGTGCCTGGGGATCCACAACGACAAATCACCTACTGCCAATAATAACCCAACAAAAAGCTGCAGTGCGAATGATCACACAATCTACTGCTAGACAACCCCTGCCCCCACTCTTCAAAGACCTAAACCTATCCACTATACCAACTATTCACTCGTATTACTCTGCAACCTAAATTTACAGAACAATAAATTCTAATATAAATCCCAACCTGATGCACTTTCTTGACAGTTGCAACAGAACCCATAAACATAATACAGTGGACCCCCGGTTAACGATATTTTTTCATTCCAGAAGTATGTTCAGGTGCCAGTACTGACCGAATTTGTTCCCATAAGGAATATTGTGAAGTAGATTAGTCCATTTCAGACCCCCAAACATACACGTACAAACGCACTTACATAAATACACTTACATAATTGGTCGCATTGGGAGGTGATCGTTATGCGGGGGTCCACTGTACTACCCACCTAAATATGTAAAAACTATACAGTAGACCCCTGATTTTCGAAATGGACAAAAATCGAAGTAATATTTCCCATGAGAAATATGTAATGTAAATCCAATTAATCCGTTTCAGACACCCAAAAATATTAACAAAAAATAATTTTTATAGAGAATAACTATAGTGTTGCAGCTCTTCAGTGCTTAGTACATTCATTACAGTGGACCCCTGGATTTCGTAGTCGTTGGAATTTGTAATATTCAGAAATAGTAACATTTTTTCGTCAAAATATTGGCTCGGTGATCGTCACTGAGCTCGGTAATAGTTATTCATCCTGAACGTGTCTGCACGGCTCAATACACCATTTACAGCCAGTGTGCCATTGTTTATCAGCCAGTGAGCACAATCCCATTCATTCATACGATACATTTCGCATTATTCCATTCTTTTTAGTGCTTTTAACTGCTAAATAAGCCACCATGGACCCAAAGAAAGCTTCTAGTGCCAGACCTTTGGTAAAGAAGGTGAGAAACACTATAGAATTCAAAAAGATATCACTGCAAAATATGAAAGTGGAGTATGTGTGGCAGAGCTTGCCAGGTTGTATAACAAACCCCATACAACCACTGCTTCTATCGTGGCTAAGAGAAAGGAAATCAAGGAAGCTGTTGTTGCGAAAAATGCAAATATGCTTACAAAACAGAGAGCACAAATAGTGGAAGATGTGGAAACTTTGTTGTTGGTGTGGATCAACGATAAACACCAACAACAAAGTCTCCACATAGTGTTATGCAGTCGATAATTTGTGAAAAAGCATGGCAGTTGCATGTGAATCTCGTAAAGAAAATGCCTGGAACTAGTGCTGATGTTAGTGAATTTAAGGCCAGCAAAGGCTGATTTGAGAGATTTAGGAAGCGTAGTGGCATACACAGTGTGGTAAGGCATGGAGAGGCTGCAAGTTCTGACAAATATGCGGCTGAAAAGTATGTTCAGGAATTCAAGGGGTACACAGAGGCTGAACAACTCAAACCCCAACAAGTGTTCAATTGTGACAAAACAGGCCTCTTTTGGAAGAAAATGACAAAGAGGAACTACATCACGCAGGAGGAAAAGGCACTCCCAGGACACAAGCCTATGAAAGACAGGCTAACTCTTATGTTCTGTAGTAATACTAGTGGGGATTTCAAAGTGAAGCTTTTACTGGTGTATCACTCTGAAAATCCGAGAGTGTTCAAGAAAAACGCTGTTGCCAAGAGTAAACTGTATGTGATGTGCAAGGCTAACAGTAAGCATGGGTCATAAAGGACATTTTCCTTGATTGGTTCAATGAAGTATTTGGCCCCAGTGTGAAGAAATGCCTCCTGGAAAATAAACTGGAACTCAAGTGCCTCCTGGTAATGGACAATGCTCCTGCTCATCCTCCACACTTGGAAGAGGAAATGGTGGAGAAGTTTTGTTTCATCACCTTTATCTTTGATATACCTTTGAAGAGTTTTGAGAGTTTATCTACTCTCTGAACCTGGCCATGGGCCAGGCTCGTCTGGTGCTTGCCTGGTCAACCAGGCCGTTGCTGCTGGAGGCCTGCTGGCCCACATATCCATCACAGTGGAGTTCTTGCTCCCTAATACCACTCCTCTCCTCCAGCCCATGGACCAGCAGATAATTTCAAACTTCAAAAAATTGTACACCAAAGCAATGTTTCAAAGATGCTTTGATGTGACCTCAGATACTCACGTGACCCTAAGAGAGTTTTGGAAAGATCACTTCAGTATCCTCTACTGCATAAATCTTATAGGTAAGGCTTGAGAGGGAGTGACTTCCAGGACTTTAAACTCTGCTTGGAGAAAACTGTGGCCAGAATGTGTCCAAGAGAAGGATTTGGAAGGGTTTTGGGGCTGACCCTGATGAGCCTATGGCAGTTGTGGAAACTCTTGTGGCATTGGGGACTTCCATGGGGTTGGATGCGAGTAGCGAGGATGTGGAAGAGTTGGTGGAGGACCACAGTGAAGACCTAACCACTGAAGAGCTACAAAGTCTTCATCTGCAACAGCAACAGACCACAGCTCAGGAAATTGCTTCAGAGGAGAAGGAAGAGAGAAGGAGGAAGGTGCCTTCTTCAAAGATGAAGGACATTTGTGCAATGTGGAGTGAGGTGCAAACATTTATGGATGAACATCACCCTGACAAAGCTGTTGCAGGCCGCATTGGCAGCATGTACAATACCTATGTCATGTCCCATTTTAGGGAAATTTTTAAAGAAATGCCACATACAAACCTTTCTGGAACACTTTTTTGAGCGACAGGGGTCCAGTGACTCTCAAGCTGGTCCTAGTGGCATTAAAAAACAAAGAAGGGAAGTAACCCAAGAAAAGGACTTGGTACGTAAGTCATTATGGAGGGGGATTCCCCTATCAAGCAATAGTACACCTACATCCTCTCCCCTCCTCCCATCTCATCAACAAGTCTTCAATAAAGGTAAGTGTCATTTTATTATTGTTTTATGCTGCATGTCTCATTGTTTTCTGTGTGGGTAAATGTATATTTCATGTAGAAAAATTATTTATTTTTAATACCTTTGGGTGTCTGGAACAGATTAATTGGATTTACATTATTTCTCATGGGTAAAATGAATTCGGAAATCGTCAGATTTGGGTTTAGTCACTCTCTCTGGAACGGATTAATTATGATAACTGGAGGTCCACTGTACCTACCTTAAAATACTATTTGTAGTCTTAATGTCTGGTGGGAGTAGTATTTATTTGTAGTTCCAGGCGGACTACATTCCAGGCGGAGCTAGTCCGCCTGGGCTATACCTAATACCATCTAGATACCCATCAATTACACAACCCAGAACAACATGGGTTTAGAGCAGGTCGCTCCTGTCTGTCCCAACTACTAATCACTACAACAAGGTCCTAGATGCACTAGAAGACAAAAAGAATGGAGATGTAATATATACAGACTTTGCAAAAGCCTTCGACGAGTGTGACCATGCCATAATAGCACACAAAATGCATGCTAAAGGAATAACAGGAAAAGTTGGTAGATGGATCTATAATCTCCTCAAAAACAGAACACAAAGAGTAGTAGTCAACAGAGTAAAGTCTGAGGCGGCTATGGTGAAAAGCTCTGTTCCACAAGGCACAGTACTCACTCCCATCTTGTTTCACATCCTCATATCTGACATAGACAAGGATATCAGCCACAGCACCGTGTCTTCCATTGCACACACTGCAAGGCTCCAGGCGGACATCAACCAAATCTTTCAATGGGATGCAGAAAACAATATGAAGTTCAACGATGAGAAATTTCAATTACTCCAATATGGTAAACGAGGAAATTAACCCTTTCAGGGTCCGTCCCGTAGATCTACGGCTGGTCGGTGAGTGTCCAAACCATAGATCTACGCCAAAATTCTAGCGCCGTCAAATTTAGCGCGAAAGCGCTCATAGGCCTACATATGAGAGAATGGGTCTGCACGGTGGGTGTGCGCCGTAAACAAAAAATCTAGGCGCCTGCATAGCATTGTGGGAACGCCGGCTCAGTCACCCTTGTTCACCATGTCTCGTCGCAAGTCAGCTCTCACTCCCCGGAAAATTGGGACTCTCCTCTTCCTGTCTGATAGTTCTGACACTGATGGAAGTGGAAATGAAGACGAATTCTACGGCTTTGATGAGTTAGTGACCGAAAATAATGACCAGGATATCGATAATAGTGCAGAAAACCCCGACGATCCTCGACCTTCTACCTCTGGTGTGGGCACTCGTGACTCACGGTCGGTTGTTCCTAAACGTAAGAGAAAACTAATATTTTCCCGTGGCCTGGCCTCTGACTTCAGTAATGACGATGATTCTGACGTGGATTGTGATTTTATTGCGCTCGACGATCATTCGAGTAGTGATAGTGAGGAAACATATTCACCAGTGAAGCGTCGGTATGTGCGCCGCCGCATGCGCTCGGGTAGTGTACCCTATGCTATGCCCAGGGGACGGAGTACATCCCGTAGTACATCCCGGAGTACATCCCGTGGCCCTACACCCGTTTTAGGTAGTGATAGTGAGGATGATGTGGCTACACTTGGCATGGATGGGCCACAGACATCAGTGGATGGTGTTAGTGGGGCTGGTGGTGGTAGTGGCACCGCCATGCGTGACTCGCTGTGCCACGCGGGAACCCACGCTGC
Source organism: Cherax quadricarinatus (assembly GCF_038502225.1). Taxonomy (NCBI): domain Eukaryota; kingdom Metazoa; phylum Arthropoda; class Malacostraca; order Decapoda; family Parastacidae; genus Cherax; species Cherax quadricarinatus. Next base: position 41,005,821 of record NC_091299.1, on the reverse strand, counting down.
TGACTCGTCAGTTCAAGGACAAAGCGGAGCGTCACCCACCAGCCCGCCACAACCACCCGTACAACCAGCCTATGATGTCCAGTATCCACCAGCAAACCGTATCTGGGATTGGCAGCAAAATTCCAATTTTGTTCCCAGCCCTCACCACTTTGATGACTCGCAAAGTGGAATTCTACCTACCTGTCCCCTTGGAACCACGGCCAATGAACTGGAATTCTTTGAATTATTCTTTGACCAGCCATTGATGGAAACTATTGTCAGGGAAAGTAATAAGTATTTTCAGTACACCATGGCAAATACGATCTTATCACCACAGTCAAGACTACACAGGTGGAAAGAGACGACTGTTGCAGAAATGTATTTGCTTTTTGCAACAATAATGCTTATGCCTCACGTCTATAAGCATAATATAAAAGCATACTGGTCCACAGATCGGCTAATTTGTACCCCATCCTTCAGTGAAATAATACCAGTGAACAGGTTTATCTTACTCTTACGTATGTTGCACTTCTCTGACAAAACCAGGCCTGACAGAAGTGACAGGTTATACAAGATTAGAAATGTTTTCATGTATCTCAAACAAAAGTTCAGGATATACTTTTATCCATTCAAGAATCTTGCAATTGACGAGTCTTTGATTTTGTTCAAAGGTAGACTGTCATTCAAGCAGTATATACCGAGCAAGAGGAACCGCTTTGGTATAAAATTGTTTGTACTCTGTGATTGTGACAGTGGCCTGGTGTTGGATATTGTTGTATACACGGGTAGTAAAACATTGAAAGATACCAAGATGTTATTGGGTATATCAGGTGACATAGTGAGAAACATGATGGCACCTTATCTTGGTAAGGGCCATACATTATATACCGATAACTGGTACACAAGCCCATTACTCAGTGATTTCATGCGAGTGAACAAGACAGATGTGTGTGGCACAGTGCGTTCTAATCGTAAACATATGCCCAGGCTCAACGCAGGTGTTCGTGGTGATGACGTGCAGGTGTTTACTGCCAATGACATCATGGCATTACGGTGGCATGACAAACGAGATGTCACATTGTTGACAACCATTCACCGTAATGAAATGCAAGACAGTGGCAAAGTTGATCGAGTGACTAATGAACGTATTCGAAAACCAGTGACAGTGATTGATTATACACAAAACATGCGCTTGGTTGACAAGTGTGACATGCAGATTGGTTTTGTTGACTGTGTTCGTAAGAGTTACAAGTGGTACATGAAACTTTTCTTCCATCTCATGGACATTTCAATGCTGAATGCATATAATATGTACCAAATAAAGACTGGTAACAGACCACCGTATGGTGAATTTTGTTTGTCTGTTGTCAGACAACTCATAATGAAGTACCAGGTAACAACACCTGCAATACAACATGGTCCTCGAATTCATCACAATATACCCAAGCGTTTGAGAAGAGAAGGTGATCATTTCATAATACAGCTTCCTTCAACTCAAAAGAAATTTGCTCAGAAGAGATGCATTGTCTGTGCACAAACAAAACGACGGCAACAAAGACGCAAAGACACTCGGTTTATGTGTGAGGAATGTAAGGTGCCTCTGTGCATGGTGCCTTGTTTCAAGGAGTTCCACAAGCTCCAGCAGTTCTAAAACCATGTCCAGTGATTGTAAGTATGTAAATATATGATAGAACATTAGTATTATACAATATTTGTGCATGTTTATTGTAATAAACAACAGTGGTAAACAATAATATGATAATAACTTTAGTGCAGTTATTGTGTTCAATACAGTGAGTTTATATATATATAAATTATATACAGTATTGGTCTCTCAGGCCCCAAATGTTAGTAGGAATAGAAAAAAATTGGAAAAGAAAAGAAAAAACAACTAAAACAACAAAATAATATAATACGCGTATGTGGAATTCGTCGATGTTGCCGCCACCACATCATTTTCTACAAACTTCTTGGCACTGTATCTCGGTAAGTACTGATCAGATTCTATTTTTTTTTGTTTTATTACCTTCACAAAAATATGCTCTTTAATTCTGTAAGAAAAAATAATTTTTTTTTTTCAAAATTTCTTGGACACTGGTGCGTGACTTCAGATTTTGGCCTTGGACCCTGAAAGGGTTAAAACTTCATCAGAGTACAAAACAAATTCCGGCCAAAAAACAGAGCGAAACACCAACGTCAAAGAACTGGGAGTGATCATGTCGGAGGATCTCACCTTCAAGGACCATAACATTGTATCAATCGCATCTGCTAGAAAAATGACAGGAAGGATAATGATAACCTTCAAAACTAGGGATGCCAAGCCCATGATGACACTCTTCGGGCCCCTTATTCTATCTAGGCTGGAATATTGCTGCACACTAACAGCACCTTTCAAGGCAGGTGAAACTGCTGACCTAGAAAATGTACAGAGAACCTTCACAGCGCACATAGCTTTTCTAAGGAAGGAAGAGAAATCATGTTCATTTGACATGGTATATTGTCCTGTTGATGTTTTTCTAACTAGCATTTTCCCATCTCGAGTGAAACACTGATGTATTTTGTTTTCCTGTTTAAGTTTTCTCAACCTGAACAGAAGGTTTTGATGTTTTCTCGTCAGACACTCATTGACGTACACTCCAGTTTTTCATTGTAATTGCTGATAAAACACCTCAATTACTGGGAGCGCTTGAAGTTCCTGAACCTGTACTCCCTGGAATGCAGGCGGGAGAGATACATGATTATATACACCTGGAAAATCCTAGAGGGTCTAGTACCGAACTTGCACTCGAAAATCACTCACAACGAAAGCAAAAGACTCGGCAGACGATGCAACATCCCCCCACTGAAAAGCAGAGGTGTCATTAACACGTTAAGAGACAATACAATAAGTGTCAGGGACCCGAGACTGTTCAACTGCCTCCCAGCATACATAAGGGGGATTACCAATAGACCTCTGGCTGTCTTCAAGCAGGCACTGGACAAGCACCTAAAGTCGGTACCTGACCAGCTGGGCTGTGGCTCGTATGTTGGATTGCGTGCAGCCAGCAGTAACAGCCTGGTTGATCAGGCTCTGATCCATGAGGCCTGGTCACAGACCGGGCCGCGGGGGCGTTGATCCCCGGAACTCTCTCCAGGTAAACTCCAGGTAATGGCTACATACACTGCAGCCCACAGCCATATTATTAACCCTTTCAGGGTCCGTCCCATAGATCTACAGCTTTACGTTCAGGGTCCAAACCGTAGATCTACGCCAAAATTCTAGCGGCGTCAAATTTAGCACAAGAAGACTGGTAGGCCTACATCTTAAAGAATGGGTCTGGGTGGTCAGTGTGCACACCATAGAAAAAATCTGGATGCCTGCATAGCATTGTGGGAATGGCTGGCAAACTAGCTTTGTTCATAGTGCCTGGCGGCAAGGAAGCTCTCACTCCCCACTCACTCTCCGGGCGAATTCTGACTCTCCTCTTCACAACTTACAGTTCTAAGACTGATGGAAGTGGAGATGAAGACGAATTCTATGGTTTTGAACCATATGGTACCATTGTGCCATATGGTACAATGGTGCCATGTCATACAATTGTATCATATGGTACAATGGTATCATATAGTACATTGTACCATATGATACATTATACCATATGGTACAGGGTACAGGGACCCTAATGGAAATAAGTCTGTCTGACTTTTTTGGGTTATCCTAGGTTCTCCAAACATATGCTGCTAAGTATGATATTCTATGTAACTTTATTTGTGTATAACTAAATAAACTTACTTATGATGCCACAGGCACTTGAGTAAGTTTATTCAGGTGTACAGAAATACAATTACATAGATTATCATACATAGCAGCATACGTATAAAATCCTAGGATAACCCAAAAAAGTCAGGGTGACTTATTTCCATAGTTATCCCTGTATCTGTACCATATGGTGTCCTGTACTGTATGGTACTCTGTACCATATGGTACCCTGTGCCATATGGTACCCTGTACCATATGGTACCCTGCATCATATGTTATCCTGTACTGCATGGTACCCTATACCATATAGTACAATGTACCATATGGTACCCTGTAACATATGATACCGTGTACCATATGGTCAATAGGTGTTGGTGGCATAAGACACCAGCCAAGACTGAGTGGCGACACAAGCTAGCTACTGACTTCGCAGTTTCCGAGACAAAGTGCTTTGTCATCCACCTCAAGGAATGCGTCAAGTTCCTGTACACTTGTAAATGTATAATAGAACATTACTAATATATAACATTTTTGCATATTTTTGTTGTAAACAACTATTGTAAACAAAATAATGAAAATATTAGTGTGTTTATTGTGTTGAATACAACAGTACCATATGGTACAATGAACCATATGGTATCATTGTACTATATGGTACAATGTACCATATGGTACCATTGCATCATATGGTACCATTACACCATATGGTACAATAAGGTACCATTGCACCATATGGTACCATTGTATCATATGGTACCATTGTACCAAATGGTGCCATTGTACCATATGGTACCATTGTATCACATGGTACCATTGTATCATGTGCCATTGTACCATATGATACCATTGTATCATATGGTGCCATTGTACAATATGGTACAATTGCAATATGGTATAGTACTGTATGGTACAATGTACCATATGGTACCATTACATCATATTGCATTGTACCATACCTGGAGTTTACCTGGAGAGAGTTCCGGGGGTCAACGCCCCCGCGGCCCGGTCTGAGTACAATTGCAATATGGTATCATTGTACTGTATGGTACAATGTACCATATGGTACCATTGCATCATATGGTACCATAAGGTACCATTGCACCATATGGTACCATTGTATCATATGGTACCATTGTACCAAATGGTGCCATTGTACCATATGGTACTATTGTATCATGTGCCATTGTACCATATGGTACCAGTGTATCATATGGTGCCATTGTACCATATGGTACAATTGCACCCTATGGCACCATTGTACCATATGGTACTATATGGTACTGTTGTATTCAACACAATAACCACACTAATATTTTCATCATTTTGTTTACAATAAACTTGTAAACAAGTTTTGTAAGCAATATAATGATAAACAAATTAGTGCAGTTATTGTGTTGAATACAATGAGTGTACACTTATACAATATACATTATACTGGTCTCACAGGCCACAAATGTTATTAGAAAAAGAAAAAATTAGAAAAGAAAAGAAAAAAGTATAAAAAACGTAAAATAAAAAAAATGGGATTTTGCAGAAGTCACTGATGTTGCCGCCACCCGGTCATTTTGGGTCAACTTCCCGCCGCTGTATCTCGGTAAGTACTGATCTGAAAATTTTTTTTTGGTCTTATTACCTTCACAAAAATATACTCTTTAATTCTGTAAGAAAAAACAATTTTTTTTTTCAAAATTTCTTGGACACTGGAGCACCACTTCGGATTTTGGCCTTGGACCCTGAAGGGGTTAATAATGACATACCATGTTCACTTAATTTGTTTCTAACAACTAACTTTAGATGCCATCATATACAAATGGAGAATTTATGAACAATTCATGCCGAGAATTGTAAACAAGCATGTATTAACCCCTCCAGGGTCCAAGGCCAAAATCTGAAGTGGTGCCCCAGTGTCCAAGAATTTAAAAAAAAAAAAATTTGTTTTTTCTTATGAAATGGTAGAAAGTCTTTTTGTGAAGGTAATAAAACAAAAAGTACGAAATTTGATAGAAAATTGACGAAATTACGCTCTCGCGAATTTTGATGTGTCAGCAATATTTACGAATCGGCGATTTTGCCGACTTTGACTCCCATTTTAGGCCAATTACATTATTCCAGTCAACCAAATTCTTAGCTATTTCACTAGTATTACTTCTATTCTATCGATTGAGCACAAGAAATCGCCAAGTCAACTGTTTCAACTACAAATTAAAGTGATCGGAAATTGTTAATTTGGCCAATTTAACACAAAGTTCAAAATATTCCAATTTCAAAATAGGGTCCAGAATAAACAATGTAGGTATTCCTGGAACTAAACTAACATTTCCTCTGTTCATTAGTTACGTTTTGAGGCTTTACAAATAAATTCCATTTTGATTTTTTATTCACATAATGAATTTTTATTCACACCAAAAAATAGAAGATTTACTGTTATGCAATACTGTAATAATTGTATAAATATCATCACCATATTTGTGAATGCATATTAGACCCACCAGCTGGCGTGTATTAGACGTGTGAGGTCGTTTGTTTACTCTTGAATATCGGCAAAAAATTAACATTTCAGCTACTTTGAGCTCAGTTTCAAACCATTTCCAGTGTGAAAACCAATCAAAATCATCTCTATTTCTGTAATATGTCTTCCATTCTATCAAATGAGACCAAGAAATCGCAAATAGAACTATAAAAAACATACGAAAAAACACTGCAGATTAGATTTTGCCACCGAAGTGGCTAGTTTATTGTGCACCCCATATCCATCCTGTGGACGGTAGCGCGAGAGCATGTGGATACACAAAAGGCCTAGGAACTAGGCCCCAAAGGGTTAACAGGAATACATATGGATTTATATCTACATATCTATAGTTCACTTATCTGTTACAAGCAAATTTAGGAAATTTGCTTAGTATATCTGGTATCTTATTTTCATTAATAAGATATCTTGACATGTCACATAGGTTATTATACTGTCTGTCTCTGTATTCCCCAATAAGTGGACAATTAAGCACATAGTGTTCAAGAGAGTGACCATATGCCTGATCACATAATTTACATTTAGTTTGATCATCATCTGTGTGTCTCCCAAACTGCCAGAAGTACTTGTAACCAAGCCTAAGCCTGGCCACTACAACATCAGTCAGTCTGTTCACATTGCAAGTTGCTCCATAAACATACTTATCTACGTTCATTTTATCATAGTGGGTTATAGATCTACTCAGGCTTCTAACTGCATTCCTATAACAATCATCTTCATTATTTACTTCTCTCCTAATATTATTCCTAATGCTAGACACAGTTATACCAAAGTTATATTCTACGTTCACTGCAAAGTCGCTGTTTTAATCGAAAAATCATGATTTCAGTTTTTTCTCTCATTATACACAGCGTGCTGCAGGATCTGTTTTATGTGGTGCACACATACCATATAGATGTATTCTCTCATATCTAGGCCCAAATGTACCACTCACAGTTTATCAGAGTGAGCTGAGCTCATGACGTAGATCTACGGTTTGGACCCTGAATGTAAAGCCGTAGATCTACGGGACGGACCCTCAAAGGGTTAAAGAGCATATTTTTGTGAAGGTAATAAGACAAAAAAAAAAATTCTGATCAGTACTTACCGAGATACAGTGCCAAGAAGTTTGTCCAAAATGATGTGGTGGCGGCAACATCGACGAATTCCACATACGCGCATTACTTTATTTAGCGGTTTTTGTAGTTTTTTCTTTTCTTTTCCAATTTTTTTCTTTTCCTACTAACATTTGGGGCCTGAGAGACCAATACTGTATATAATGTATATATATAAACTCACTGTATTGAACACAAGAACCGCACTCAAGTTATTATCATATTATTGTAGATGAATGGTTCAGAGAACCGACATGTTGTTGAATTAGACACATGTGCAACTCTTGGGTATCTTTATTGAGGAAACGTTTCGCCACACAGTGGCTTCATCAGTCCATACAAAGGAGAAACTTGAAGAACAGGAGGAGATTGAGGTAATCAGTCCCTCAGCCTTGAGTCAATGTGGTCAGTCCATCAAAGGGTGTTCTTCAAGTTTCTCCTTTGTAAGGACCGATGAAGCCACTGTGTGGCAAAATGTTTCCTCAATAAAGATACCCAAGAGTTGCACATGTGTCTAATTCAACAACATTATCATATTATTGTTTACCACTGTTGTTTATTACAATAAACATGCACAAATCTTGTATAATACTAATGTTCTATCGTATATTTACATATTTACAATCACTGGACATGGTTTTAGAACTGCTGGAGCTTGTGGAACTCCTTGAAACAAGGCACCATGCACAGAGGCACCTTACATTCCTCACACATAAACCGAGTGTCTTTGCGTCTTTGTTGCCATCGTTTTGTTTGTGCACAGACGATGCATCTCTTCTGAGCAAATTTCTTCTGAGTTGAAGGAAGCTGTATTATGAAATGATTACCTTCCCTCCTCAAACGCTTGGGTATATCCTGAGTAATTCAAGGACCTTGTTGTATAGCAGGTGTTCTTACCTGGTACTTCATTATGAGTTGTCTGACAACAGACAAACAAAATTCACCATATGGTGGTCTGTTGCCAGTCTTTATTTGGTACATATTATATGCATTGAGCATTGAAATGTCCATGAGATGGAAGAAAAGTTTCATGTACCACTTGCAACTCTTACGAACACAATCAACTAAACCAATCTGCATGTCACATTTGTCAACCAAGCGCATGTTTTGTGTATAATCAATCACTGTCACTGGTTTTCGAATACGTTCATTAGTCACTCGATTAACTTTGGCACTGTCTTGCATTTCATTACGGTGAATGGTTGTCAACAATGTGACATCTCGTTTGTCATGCCACCGTAATGCCATGATGTCATTGGCAGTAAACACCTGCACGTCATCACCACGAGCACCTGCGTTGAGCCTGGGCATATGTTTACGATTAGAACACACTGTGCCACACACATCTGTCTTGTTCACTCGCATGAAATCACTTAGTAATGGGCTTGTGTACCAGTTATCGGTGTATAATGTATGCCCCTTACCAAGATAAGGTGCCATCATGTTTCTCACTACGTCACCTGAGATACCCAATAACATCTTGGTATCTTTCAATGTTTTACTTCCCGTGTATACAACAATATCCAACACCAGGCCACTGTCACAGTCACAGAGTACAAACAGTTTTATACCAAAGCGTTTCCTCTTGCTTGGTATATACTGCTTGAATGACAGTCTACCTTTGAACAAAATCAAAGACTCGTCAATTACAAGACTCTTGAATGGATAAAAGTATATGCTGAACTTTTGTTTGAGATACATGAAAACATTTCTAATCTTGTATAACCTGTCACTTCTGTCAGGCCTGGTTCTGTCAGAGAAGTGCAACATATGTAACAGTAAGATAAACCTGTTCACTGGGATGATTTCACTGAAGACTGGGGTAGAAATTAGCCAATCTGTGGACCAGTATGCTTTTATATTATGCTTATAGACATGAGGCATAAGCATTATTGTCGCAAAAAGCAAATACATTTCTGCAACAGTCGTCTCTTTCCACCTGTGTAGTCTTGACTGTGGTGATATGATCGTATTTGCCATGGTGTACTCAAAATACTTATTACTTTCCCTGACAATAGTTTCCATCAATGGCTGGTCAAAGAATAATTCAAAGAATTCCAGTTCATTGGCCATGGTTCCAAGGGGACAAGTAGGTAGAATTCCACTTTGAGAGTCATCAAAGTGGTGGGGCTTGGGAGCAAAATTGGGATTTTGCTGCCAATCCCAGATACGGTTTGCTGGTGTATACTGGACATCATAGGCTGGTTGTGCAGGTGGTTACAGTTGTGGTGGGCTGGTGGCTGACGCTCCGCTTTGTCCTTGAACTGAGTCAGCAGCGTGGATCCCAGCCTGGGTTGGTGAGTCACGCATGGCGGTGCCACTACCATCATCTACTGATGCCTGTGGCCTATCCATGCCAAGTGTAGCCACATCATCCTCACTATCACTATCTAAACCTGGTGTAGGGCCACGGGATGTACTCCGTCCCCCGGGCACAGCATAGGGTACACTACCCGAGTGCATGCGGCGGCGCACATACAGACGCTTCACTGGTGAATATGATTCCTCACTATCACTACTCGAATGATCGTCAAGCGCAATAAAATCACAATCCACGTCACTATCATCATCATTACTGAAGTCAGAGGCCTGGCCACGCGAAAATATTAGTTTTCTCTTGCATTGAGGTACAACCGACCGTGAGTCACGAGTGCCCACACCAGAGGTAGAAGGCTGAGGATCGTCAGGGTTTTCTGCACTATTATCGATATCCTGGTCATTCCTTTCGGTCACTAACTGATCAAAGCCATAGAATTCGTCTTCATTTCCATCAGTGTCAGAACTATCAGAGAGGAAGAGGAGAGTCTCAATTTTCCGGTGAGTGAGAGCTGACTTGCGACAAGGCATGGTGAACAAGGGTAACTGAGCCGGCGTTCCCACAATGCTATGCGGGCGCCTAGATTTTTTGTTTATGGCGCAGACCCGTTCTCTCACATGTAGGCCTATGAGCGCTTTTGCACTAAATTTGACGGCGCTAGAATTTTAGCATAGATCTACGGTTTGGACACTCAACATGAAGCCGTAGATCTACGGGACAGGGTTAAGGGCGGTGACTGGGCCAGATGCAAATCCACAGTTTTCTCTAATGCTATGAAAATGTCTGTATTAACTATGGCATTAAGACTAGAGGGACATCCTTAGTGAACGAGTAACAAAGGCATGTTTATATGTTATGTAACGTGTTTCTTATATAATTTTGGACAAAATATCACGGATAGATTAATGAAAATGTTTATATTAACCTAAAATAAGACACTTAATGTGCCCAAGAGTGAGTCAAGAACGTATGAGCAGCCCAGGTACATGTGTCTAGTACCAACGATTTCCAAGTGGATGTATGAATCCCAGGGGGAAATTTCGCCAAAAGTAAGTGCTTGAAATCTGAATTGTACAATTTCCACACCGGCTAAAAACCAGGGATCCTCTGTACATGCATTTGCTCAATGTCACGAACATAGGTAAAAAACATTATAATCAATATACAGGTCTCCCTCAACATTTGCGAGGGTTAGGGGGATCAAGAGCCTTGTGAATGTTGAAAAATCACGAATGTTTGGTGCCCCAATATACTGTAGGGAAATACAATACAATACTTCTTCCTTAACTTGTTGAACCATGAACAGTCATAAAATACATGAAAACATCATAAAATATTGTGCTAAATACATACATTTTATGGTTTAATAACATGTATGTCATTAAATACCACAGCCTCAACCACCGTGACACACTGCTCATATTTTGGTACAATTTCTTTCTTCAGTTCTATCGTGTTTCTCAATTTCTTTACCAAAGGGCTGGCACTAGCAAATTCCTTTGGGCCCATGGTTAATTATGTAGCAGTTAAACTCAATCTACAAGCACCAAACACAATGAATTATTGTGAAATGTTTCGAAGAGTGCGGAGGCTAATGCTCACTCCAGCATAAACAAAGCCATACTGACTGACGATGCCTCAGACACTTCCTCCACCACTGCTTCAACCCTTGTATTTTTGTACAATTTCCTTCTTCAATTATTATTATTAATACGATAGAATTGAAGAAGGAAATTATAAAAAAATACGAGGATTGAAGCAGTGGAGGAGGAAGTGGTTGAGGCATCGTCAGTCAGTGTGGCTTTGTTTATGCTGGAGTGAGCATTAGCCTCCACGCTCTTCCAAACATAATTCATTGTGTTTGGTGCTTGTAGATTGAGTGCAACTGCAGTGGTAGAGGCAGTGGTTGAGGCAGTGGTTGAGGCAGTGGTTGAGGCAGTGGTAGAGGCAGTGGTAGAGGCAGTGGTAGAGGCAGTGGTAGAGGCAGTGGTAGAGGCAGTGGTAGAGGCAGTGGTAGAGGCAGTGGTTGAGGCAGTGGTTGAGGCAGTGGTATTTAATAACATACATGTTAATAATAATAATAATAATAATAAATGTTATTAATAGGTATTACTATCATTAATAACACAGATGTTATTAAATACCACTGCCTCAACTGCTGCCTCACCCACTGCCTCAACCACTGCCTCAACCATTGCTGCAACCACTGCTGCCTCAACCACTGCCTCAACCACTCCAGTCGCACTCAATCTACAACCACCAAACACAATGAATTATTGTGAAATGTTTGGAAAAGCACAGAGACTATTGCTCACTCCAGCATAAACAAGACCACACTGACTGATGACGCCTCAACCACTTCCTCCACCACTGCTTCAACCCTCGTATTTTTGTACAATTTCCTTCTTAAATTCTATATTATTATTATTATTATTAGTAGTAGTAGTAGTAGTAGCAGAAATGTTTGATTCTTTGCCATGTTCAAGAGTAAACATATGATGTCACTTTCCAATACCTGTCTGAATGGCCATTCCAATATGCAGTCATGAATGGGTTGACATTATTTATACTGTAGTTTAATAGCAAATAATGAACAAACAAAACACTCACCACACTGAGTGGTGGGAGGGCTGGCTGCCAATTGCAGGGCTCAGAGGGAGGGTAGTAGGGACTCGCGGGCGGTGGGAAATTTAAATATGATTTGGCGCCTGGGAATCTGGCGGTTAGGAATTCACGAATGTGTGAAACCCGCAAAAGTTGAAAATGTTAATGTTGAGGGAGACCTGTATACTTATGTATATACAGCAGACCGTCATTTAACCCTTTGGGGGTAGACAGGTCCTCTCAGAGACTTGTTCTCAGGGTTGGCCAAATTTAAAAAAAAAAATTTTTTTTTTCTTATGAAAGGATAGGGAATCTTTTCCCAATCATAATGACACCAAAAGTATGAAATTTGATGGAAAACTTACGGAATTATGCTCTCACAAAGTTAGCGGTCTCGACGATGTTTACGCATCGGCGATTTTGCACACTTTGAGCCCTATTTTCGGCCAATTCCAGTGTACTAGTCGACAAAAATCATAACTATTTCGCTAGAATTTCACTTTTTCTATCGAACGAGTACAAGAAACACCCATTTCCCAATTTCAACTATCCAATAAAGTGGACAGAATTTAGCAATTTTGCCAATTTCACACAAATTTCAAAAGATGCCAATTTCCGAATAGGGTCTAGAATAAACAAGAAAGACATTCCTGGCACCAAAATAACAAGTTCTCTGTTCGTTAGTCACATCCTCAGGCCCCTGTTATATTTCTTTTGCTTTCCACTTTGAATTTTTATTCTCGCAAAAAAAAATAAGATTTACTGTTATGCAGACTATTGCATTAGTGTAGAAATGGTATAAATAATATCAGCGCACTTGTGAAAGAATATTAGACTCACTAGTTGATGTGTATTGGACGCTTAGCATGATTTGCTTACTTTTGAACTTTGGTACAAATTGAACATTTCTGCTACTTGGAGTTCAATTTCAAGGTACTTTTCATTGTAAAACCAGTCAAAATCATCTCAATTTCTGTAATATGTCTTCCATTCTATAAAATGAGACCAAGAAAACTAGAATACAACAATAAATACCATACGAAAATACAGTGCAAATTCGCTGTTTTAATCCAAAAACACGGTCAAAGTTTTTTTTTTCTCATTACGCACTGTGTGCCGCAGGATTTTTTTTATATTGCGCACACTGACCACATAGACTCATTCTTTCATATGCAGGCCTACCAGCTCTCTCTCACTAGATTTGAGGGCGCTAGAATTTAGGTGTACTAGTACGTCAAAAAACCTGGGTCGTAAGGCGTACTAGTACGTCAAAAACCCTGGGTCGTAAGGCGTACCAGTACATCCGAAACCCCCAAAGGGTTAACACGGTAGTTACGTTCCTCAGAACGCCGTGGTAGTTAAAACTGTTAGACATTAGACAAACTGAAGAGCTTATGGGAAAAATAGGGTTACGTTCCTGAGAGCCCCCAAAAAAGCCAAACAACCTTTTTTTAGATCAACAGATCTTACAAAAATAAAAGTGAATAGGCAATTGTGGTTCATTGTCGTGTTGTATTATGTTGTTTTTACTGCTTAAGATTACAAATGCAACTGAAATAATAGTACAGTGGACCCCCGCCTTACGAACGCACAGCGTTACGTTAAATCCGCCATACGAAACATTTGAACACAAAAATTTTGCCTCGTCTCACGATAAAAAATTCGCCTTACGTGATTCATCCAGGACACGTCCCACATGTGGCCTCAGAGCCAGTGTTTACAAGCCAGCCAGTGCAGTCGCATCTACGCATACATTCGGTACATTTCACATTATCCCAGTGTTTTTAGTGCTTGTACCTGCAAAATAAGTCATCATGGACCCCAAGAAAGCTTCTAGTGCCATCCCTGTGGTACAAAGGGCAAGAATTAGTATGGAATTGAAAAGAGAGATTAAGGAAATGTTTGCAAAGTGGGTTGAACTGCAAACCTTTACGGATGAAAATCACCCTGACACAGTTACTGCAAGCCGTGTTGGCAACCTGTACAATGACAATGTTATGGCCCATTTTAGGAAAGTCTTAAAGGAACGGGAGATACAGAGCTCTATGGACAGGTTTGTTGTGCGACAGAGGTCCAGTGACTCTCAAGCTGGTCCTAGTGGCATTAAAAGAAGAAGGGAAGTAACCCCGGAAAACGACTTGCTACCTTAAGTCCTAATGGAAGGGGATTCCCCTTCTAAACAATAACTTCCACACTCTCCCCTCCTCCCATCCCATCAATCATCACCAGATCTTCAATAAAGGTAAGTGTCATGTATTCTATTCTTAGTAGAGTAGTAACTGTGCATGTCTTCAGTTTGTATGTATTAAAATTAATATTTCATCTGGTAAAAAAATTTTTTTTTTATACTTTGGGGTATCAGGAACGGATTAATTTGATTTCCATTATTTCTTATAGGGAAAATTAATTAGGCTAACGATACTTTCGGCTTACGATGAGCTCTCAGGAACGGATTAACATCGTAAGGTGGGGGTCCACTGTATTTCTTCCCTTAAATTGTGGGTGCTGGTGTTTGTGGATGAGAGTGGAGAGTTATGCTGTGGCCCTACTGGGCTGAGGTGGATGGACGAGGTTCTGGTACTGAAGTTGATGGTTGACCAGAGTGTGCATAAATCAGTCAAGTTACTAAGTCAGTCAGACATGTCAGTAAGTCAATTCAGTAAGTCAGTCAGTAATACAGTCAGTCAGCAAGTCAGCAAGTCAGTCAGTCAAGTCAGTTAAGTCAGTCAGTCAGCCAGTCAATTTGCCAAGTCAGTAAATCAGTCAAGTCAGGAAGTCAACCAGTCAGTCAGTAAGTCAGTCAAGTCAGTCAGTAAATCAGTCAGTAAGTCAATCTGTCAGTTAGTCAAGTAATTCAGCAAGTCAGTCAATCTATCAGTCAGTCAGTAAATCAGTCAATCACACAAACTCATATTTACTCATATTTAACTAACAGAGGATGGTCCTACACATGTATGAACCGAAGGCTAGAACAAGGGTGGTGGGAGTGGTGGAGGATGGTGGACGGTGGTGGAGGGTGGCAGGGGTGGCAGTAGAGAAGGATCCAAATTTTTTCCCCTCCAACAAATTGAACCATGTTAAGTTAATTTTACGACGTGTTATACAGGTCAGCCACTACTAATCCGGCAATCAGTTATCCGGTTCCATCAACAATCTAGCACTAATTTCAGCTAGCATAATTCCAAATTTCATCATTATAATGACTCAAATCATTATACTGACTCAGAAATTGTGAAGATGGTTGTAAATCTACAGCAGCAAGCCAGTGGAGGAGAAAGAAGTGATGAAAATGAGGAAGATGTAGCAGTCTCTCTACTGATAGGTTAATTAGGTGTATTCTAACCTAACCACTCTGTAATCCGGCAAACTCACTAATCCAGCACACTACAGGTCTCAATGATGCTGGATTAGTGATGGCTGACCTGCTGCAATTCTTCAATAGTGCTATAACCAAAACGTGCCAAACAAAACCGGGTTAAATGAAAGTCTACTGTATTAACTAATTTATGAGACACAAGAGAACATTTTTCCACGGAGCCATTGTGATACAACTTAATGATAATATAAGAAAATACCTTCTAACTTGCCTTAAACCGGGGAACAGTTAGGTCCATAGTTTCTGGTCGAATCCATATTTTTTGTTTGCGTGGATCACGGAGTACAACAGGAGGATAAGTGGGGTCACCTTCTACAATACCCTCAAATCTGAAAAGGAGAACAAAACGGGTCAAAATTTATCAAGGCAAAAGAAAATACAGTGGAACCTCCACTCACGAGTTTAATCCATTCCATGACCTTGCTCGCATCTGGATTTGCTCGTTTGCAGAGTCAATTTTCCTCATTTAAATTAACTGAAATGGAATTAATCCATTCCAGTGGAATTCTGTACTTTAATAATTTCCCTAATATCACCTCTATGGCTTATTTATCTATCACAATTCATCTAATATGACATAATAAACAATATAAATAACATAGAAACCTGATATATACTCTAGAATGAATAAAATATGCCATTCATGTAGTGGTATCGTCGGCGGACGAGAGTTTGTCTGAAGACCGGACAAAATACTCCTTGAATAATTTCGCCAATATTATCTATACTGTTTATTTAAATATCACAGTTCATCTAATGTGACATAATAAACAATATAAATAACAAAGAAACCTGATATATACTCTAGAATGAATAAAATATCATTATGTAACAGGTGGAGGCGGCCACAACTGCTCCAGCTTTGTTGTGGTAAACACTGCCATCTAGTGATGACCTTTTGAAGCTGTCTATTATTATAAATATTATTATATAGTACATTATTATTATACAGTAGACCATCATTTAGCACGGTAGTTACACTCCTGAAAATGCCGTGTTAGGTAAAAATCGTGTTAGATGAACTGAAGAACTTATGGGAAAAAATAGGGTTACGTTCCTGGGAGCCCCCCCAAAAAGCCAAACTTTTTTTTTAGGCCTCCACATCTAACAAAAATAAAAGTGAATATGTAGTTTTAGTTCATTGTTGTGATGTATTATGTTGTTTTTACTGCTCGAGACTACAAATGTAACAGAAATAATAGTATTTCTTACCTTAAATTCAGGGTGCTGGTGTTTGTGGATGATTGTGAATAGAGTGGAGAGTTATGCTGTGGCCCTACTGGGCTGAGGTGGATGGTAGAGGTTTTGGTACTAAAGTCGATGGTTGTACTGGAGTGTCTTCAATAAAGGTAAGTGTGTTAGGTAAGACACATATGCAACATTTAGGTATCTTTATTTTGAAATGTTTTGCCTACACAGTAGGCTTCTTCAGCCGAGTACAGAAAAGTTGATAGAAGCAGAAGATACTTGGAGACGATGTAATCAGTCCATCACCCTTGAAGTTTTGAAGTGGTCAGTCCCTCAGTCTGGAGAAGAGCATTGTTCCATAGTCTGAAACAATATGGAGTTCAAGTGACAGGATGTAGCCTTATATAACGCCAGGAGGTGAGATGTAGGCCACTAGTAGAGGTAAGAATGTTGTCGTTGGAAGGTCAGGTCCCTCTCAAATCTCGCCATTCTCACTAGTAGAAGTTGACAAAGTTGATTTCAGGTCTGTACCAAGATACCCTTGCGTTGCAGTGCCTGACAGAGTCAACATTAAAATGGTATAAAATACTGACAGGTTGTTAGGTTAAGACACATATGCAACATTTAGGTATCTTTATTTTGAAACGTTTCACCTACACAGTAGGCTTCTTCAGTCAACTTTTCTGTACTCGACTGAAGAAGCCTACTGTGTAGGCGAAACGTTTCGAAATAAAGATAGCTAAATGTTGGGTATGTGTCTTACCTAACAACCTGTCGGTATTTCATACCATTTTAATGTTCACTCTGTCAGACACTGCAATGCAAGGGTAAATTGGTACAGACCTGAAATCAACTTTGTCAACTTCTACTAGTGAGAACGGCGAGATTTGAGAGGGACCTGACCTTCCAATGACAACATTCTTACCTCTACTAGTGGCCTACATCTCACCTCCTGGCGTTATATAAGGCTCCATCCTGTCACTTGAACTCCATATTGTTTCATACTATGGAACAACACTCTTCTCCAGACTGAGGGACTGACCACTTCAAAACTTCAAGGGTGATGGACTGATTACATCGTCTCCAAGTATCTTCTGCTTCTATCAACTTTTCTGTACTCGACTGAAGAAGCCTACTGTGTAGGCGAAACGTTTCAAAATAAAGATACCTAAATGTTGGGTATGTGTCTTACCTAACAACCTGTCGGTATTTTATACCATTTTAATGTTCACAAAGGTAAGTGTGATATTAAAATAACAACATAAGAACTTAAGAAAGGAGGAACACTGCAACAGGCCTGGTGGCCCATACTAGGCAGGTCCTTCACAAATCCAACCCACTAACAGAACAAATGCTCCCCGAGTAAAAAGCTCAGGTGCAAGTCTGACTCAAATCCAACTCCTCTCACTCATGTATTTATCTAACCTAAATTTGAAACTACCCAAGCCATAGCTTTTAGAATATAAGAACATAAGAAAGGAGGAACACTGCAATAGGCCTGTTGGCCCATACTAGGGAGGTCCTTCACAAATCCAACTGACTAACCGAACAAATGCTACCCAAGCAATAAGCTCAGGGGCAAGTCCGACTCAAATCCAACCCCTCTCACTCATGTATTTATCCAAGCTAAATTTGAAACTACCCAAGTCATAGCTTTTAGAACATAAGAAAGGAGGAACACTGCAATAGGTCTGTTGGCCCATACTAGGCAGGTCCTTCACAAATCCAACCCACTAACAGCATAACTGCTACCCAAGCAATAAGCTTTGATAAACCTATTTACTCATGTGCAAGCCCGATTCAAACCAACCCCTCTCACTCATGTATTTACCCAACTTAAATTTGAAACTACCCAATGTTTAACTTTGATCACCCTACTAGGCAGACCGTTCCACTCGTCAACTACCCCTATTACCAATGTTCTTTAACATTTTATTAGTGTTTTACATTTATTTGGTATTCTTTTCTGCATGTAAATCTATATTTAAGCTAGGGAAGTGACCCCTGAAATGACCTCGAGTCCTTATGGAGGGGGATTTCCCTTCCAAACAATAACCTCTCTTTCCACTCTCCTC